>NW_009940419.1:138985-151142 GCF_000696875.1 Nestor notabilis | reverse complement strand
CACGCTCTGCCCACTTCCATGCCAGAAGATGATGCAATTCCTCAACCTGCTGCAGGAGCTCCAGCAGTCCCTAAAGGGAAAAAAGCATTGAGCAGCAGCATGCAACAGGATCCAATGCAGACTGCATTGTACCATGACCATTTCCTTCTGGGTCAATGCCTGCTGATTCAAAGGCAGCCTCACTGTCAAAGCAGAATAGTACATGCTCTGGTAAACACACAGCCATAAGTAATTACAGCTACTAACTGAATCTCTCCATAGATCAGCGGGCTGAGGCAGAATGTCTGCTGCTAAAACAACCCGTTCTAGTTAAAAGGTTTAACTTGCCTGTCTGAAAGAGTGCCAGACACTAAAAGCTGTGCAAGATCAGCGCGGACAAAATACCAAAAACCAGGAGCCCCCAACTTCATTTTGGCTGTACAGGCCCCAGCTCTGGTCCCTCATGAGTATAGATTATGCAGTGTTTACTATATGGATATGAATAATCCTCACGAAGCAACACTATACTCAGAAGCATTCAGACTGAGCAGTAGGAATAGTTTAGGCATTTATCTTCTGACTGCTTTCCTTTGGAATCTGGGACTTTGTCTTGCAAGTTACCAATGTGTCTAAATGAGCCGAATATTGAAAGCATGGTACACCTATGCAAGCATGAGCATAGGAACACATTGTTACCATGATACATCCCTGACCATAAAATAAAGTGAGGTTCTGAAGTTGATAATCCATGACAAGTTTGGTGTTTGTTCAGGTTTTTAAAACCTTATTTTTACTGCCATATCTCAGAGACAGGGTCTTACCGTTCCCAGCTGAAGAGTAAATAATTTCATAACCTCACTCAGACCAATATCCACGAAAAATCTGAGATCATAGAATCATATCTGAGAATCATATCATATCAATCATAGAATGGTTTGGTTTGGAAAGGACCTTAAGATCATGTAGCTCCAACCCCCTGCCATGGGTAGGGATGCCTCGCACTAGCCCACATTGCCCAAGGCTCTGTCCAGCCTGTCTTTGAACACTGCTAGGGATGGATATCTAGTGGAGATGCTGTGGGATTTAATAGCTGTAGTAAGAACCAAACTGATTCAGTTCCCTTTCAGTCTAAACAGCAATTATTATCATCTTCCCTGTGAGGTAAAAATAACTGAACTATAACAAATGGAGGAATTTCCATAGTGGGGCAAAGAACAGGGCTTTTGTATGCGTGCACTGCTCCAGCCTCCTCCAGCACTGACACCTCTGGGGCACTGCAGCAGTGCCTTCCAGCACCGACCCCACACTCAGGCGATCGCACTGCTTCGTGGGGGCTGAGGTTACCCCAGCTCTGCTTCTGAACAGCCTGGGGGGGCAGGAAGAGAACAGACGATTTCTGCATTTTTCAGATGAAACTAAGATGAATTTAAGCAGGGGAAGTTTAGATGAAGAAATTCTTCACAGTGAGGGTGGTGAGGCACTGGAATGGGTTGCCCAAGGAAGCTGTGAATGGTCCACCCCTGGTGGTGTTCAAGGCCAGGCTGGACAGAGCCTTGGGTTGTTTAGTGTGTGGTGCCCCTGCTCATGGCAGGGGGGTTGGAACTAGATGATCTTAAGGTCCTTTCCAACACTAACTATTCTATGAAGAAATCTGCACAAGTGTTAGAATAATTGAACAGAAATCACTGGGAAGATGTAATGAAATGTGTTGATTCAGCTGTAATACAGTCTCTGCACCGGGAGCACCTTCACAGGGGATACCCTGGAAAAGAGATTCCACTTTTCAGCCTGCTCAAATCTCTCTTCTCCTTCCCTCTCTCTAAAGTGAGTTTGAAGTTCCAATCTGAAGCTTGGAAGGAACAAGAGGAAGTAATACGCTCTCACAAGAACTTTTATGTAAGAATATCCCTATTCCACATTTGGATTAATCAATAATTTATCAAATTATGAGAACCAGACAGAACATACTGTTCACTGCAGAACAGCTAGCATCTGTAGCAGCTGGGCAATAAATATTTTTGTGGGGGTGGGCCCTGGGAGCCAGAGCAGGAACCCTGGTCTGCCCCTTGTGCAGAACTGGTCTCTTCTTCAGAGGCTTAAACCTTTAGGTACTATTACTTGAAGCTATACGGTACCTCATGAATCATATCAATATCAGGTGTGATTTGCCTTTGGCTATTCCCAGCTGCAGAACTTGCATCAGCACCGAAGACAATTTCAGGTGACCAGTTGCCATATCATAAATCTTCCCTCTTTGTGGTTACTCTGGATCTGAACTCAGGCAAAATTCCTGCTTCAGCTACTTTTACTTTGAATTCAGCTGATCATAAGTAAAGCATTATGAAGAACAAGCCTCGCAGTCTGAGGTCTGGATTACCTTAAGGGATACTTTGTATAACAGTAAATGTCTGTTTCCTCTCACCATATAACATCATGTACTTGACACACCACATGAAAAGGGGTTCACTGGAAAGCCCTGTAAGCATTTATTCTAGTGAAAGGAACTGCCTTTAAGCTCTGTCTCCATTGGCAATTGCATTAAAATTGTTTCAATGGCAATTGAAATCTACCCCTTGGCAGTGTGTTTCTGACATACTGGTGCACTAGACACATAGAGTAACAACCTCAGAAACATCTTAGATAACTGATTTGTACAATCTTACTGGAGCTCTTCTGCTTGGCTGACTTTCAGGGCATCATTTCACATAAACTTGCTCCAGGTGCATTCCAGGTGGACAAAAGAAAGTAGAAACACACACCACCCCCCAACTATTGGTTTAATATTCATTAAAAATGCTCAACAGTTTTAGGTTGTGGTCAGAGATTAAATCTGCCCCTAATGTCTGTGGTGTCAGTTGTTCCCAGTCAAACACCTGAATGAAATGGTAGTGAGGACGCGATCTCACCTCTGTAACACATATGTGAGAGAAGGTGGAACTGAACACAGCTGCAGCAAGTTCTGAACCTTCATATTTCCCAGTTGCTGTCTTCCCCTCTCATACCTGTTGCTTTTTACATTAGACTAATGGAGAATCAGCACTCCATTTTATCTTTGTTTTCTTCTCTCTTTAACCAGGACAAAGGAACACTGAGAAAGCCTGTTCCATCTACAGGAGACAGAATAACTTTAGTTCTAAAAAGAAAAAAGTCTATAGGCAATTTCAGTGTCTGGTGTTATTTACATGATCATGAGAAAGTATATGGATTTTCTAGATGTTTATAAATAGAGAGCAGCAATCATTATATTCTAATGAATGTAAAGATGCTAGAAATATTTATATGGCAATATAAGCACCCACTGTACCCTTCCCATCGCTGCCTCCTAGCACATCCAAGAAAACAGCTTATTGCCACTTGTAAAGACTGACTGAAATCTGCATTACACTACGGAAACAATCACCTGCATTACATTAATGTTACTATTCACCCACGTAAGTAATTCTTAGCACAGATACAGAGTCAGAATGGAAAAACACAAGCTCATATCATTTAATGAGTACTAAATAAATAGATCTTGGTGTCCCCAGTTTGCAGCCAGAAAAAACAGAATTCCAAGAAAAAATATCTAAAACTAAAAAGGTTTATTGTATCCTACACACTGTCAGGTAATCCATTAGCAAATAGGAACTATGGCTCTCAGCAATTTTGACAGGATTCTCTTAAGACTTAAAAGAAGCTGTAACCTTCTGCACTTGTATGGATCGAGTGATTATTGACTGCTGTCTGCAACCAAAATGCAGACAAGTACAAGCTGGGGCTATTTGTTCACTTTTGCTCTTGTCATCTTTGAACAGATGACTTCCTCACCTGCCACATATTTAACTTTCCTGGGGAAACACTGGGGAGATAATTCTGGGAAAGAGAATGCTTTGGAAAGAGCAGACACTGGAACTATAGTAAATACATCTGGAAAGAAGGTATAGAAATATTCTTGCAGTGAAACAGGCAGCAATGCAATTGCCTCAGCATTTGACTTGACAGCTTGTATTTCAGGTGAGCACTTCTGTTGCCATTTATGAAATCAGTTGTCATTGTCAGATCTTAATTTCTTTTTAATTATATAATGGAGCTCCAGTGACATTCTGGGAGTAAACTAACAGCTCCCACGGTATGCATTTTGTAATAAGGAATATCAACATCCATGCCATGACAAATCCATGCCAATTTACATCTTCTCAGACTAAATAACTTATTTAGGCTATTTTTCCTATAAATTCCTAATCCTACAGGAGGATTTCCAGGATTATGGGACAACACTGATTTTACAGCAGCAAGGTTAAAATCATATCTTCTTTCCTTGCTTTTAACATTACACAGCAAAACATATTTCATATCTATATTTCCTTGACTTTTATTCAATCTTTCAACAGCCCTCGCTAACTCCTACTTTAAAGATAGTATTTGAATAAAGCAATGTGGGTCTTTATGCTAATATTTTATCATTGCTATTTCCTTTGCTAGATAAACTTGGCACAGTGATCAAAGCAAAAATACACTCAGTGACTTGGGGGTCTCTGTTTTAAAACAATTTGCTTCACCAAAAAGTTATTTTCTTTCAAAATTTAGTGACACCTACAACCCTATATCTATTCTGTTTGTACAGAATAGATAATACAATCCCCAAAGCTCACTTAACTGTTAACACACACATGCTTTACTCAGCTAGGAAAACCTTTAGGGAAAAACAAAGTTCATTACATTGGTAAGATGAAGAGAGATCAAATCTTCCAGTTCAATAGGTGAAAACAGGAATATTTCTCTCGAGGTTATTTTGCTGAAGTGTTTCAATAGCAAATACAGAGAAGTTTTGTTTTGTTCACATGCATTCTATCATGTCTTTAATCTGCAAAAGTCCCAATTGTTTTAGGTAGCCACCTGAAATCATGCACAGAGTTATCAGCTGTGCTTCCATTACCCCAAAAGAGACTTGTCTTTTTCTAGGTTGGCACTAATTTATTTTCAAGAGAGAAAATGAAGTAACACCAACGGGGGGGTGGGGAGGGGGGGTGGCAGAATAAAAAAAAAAAAAAGAAAAAAACCAAGAAAAGTTCATTAAAATAATACACAAAACAAAAATAATCACAAATTCAGATTCTCTCTGGCTAAGATAATGTAGTAAAAGCAACAAAAGTCCTCAGTAAAGTGCAAAGCATAATTCCCTCTTTGAAGCCTGTATGATTCCTAATCTAGACAAAGACAATACTGAACACCAGTGCACTGAGAGAAGATGCTTTCCTTCCCACAGCCTGTCTGCTGCCTGCAGTGGCTTTCCCAAGACAGATTTAAACAAAAGTAAACAGGAGCTGGAAAACTTGGAAGTTCTCTTACCATCTGACAAGTCAATGAGCCCAAGGTAGTGCAAAAGTTTCAGAGAGGAGCACACCACCACCACAATCCCTAAAGTCTGGAGCCCCTCCGACTCGCCTTTCGTCCACATCCTTTAAGGCACCACACAGATACCTACTGGTGTGCCTGGAAATATCTGAAGCTGAGAAATCCTGTTTGAAGCTTTTCTTCCTGCTGCTCAGCTCAGTGTACAGCGCATTTGCCTCTCTCTTCCTCACTCTCACACTCCATTTCTCAACCTCTCCCCCTCCCTCACTTGCTTTTTCTCTTGTCTTTAGCCTGCAAGCACTTTCTGCATTTAACCATAAACTCTGGCTTTAGTTTTTGTCACTTCTGGGTAATTCTCTCAATATTTTAGTCTGCCCCTGAACAACTTAGCCCTGTGCTGCTAACGTCAGCCACATCACACACCTTTGCTTTTTCTTTTTTTAAGCATCTGTGATACCAGTCAACTTTTGCTTTGGGCATTTCCTCAGTAATTCTGCCAATGCAGATGCTTTTGTCAATGCCTCTCCTGTACTGCATAGCAGAATATAGCACATTGTAGGGGAGAAAAGGTCCTTCCCTGACTTAATTTCAACCCTTATAGCCCCCCACCCTGGACATGCTGGGATAGTCATAAACACACTTCCCACATACATGTCTATACCTACATATAGCCCAGGATCTACATAGTAATTCTGTTTGTAAGCAACAGCTCCAAACTCTGTTCCTCTGGGTTAGCTGCTGGATAGCAAAGAGTGTCTTTGTTGGCATTTATGACCTACTCGGTCATCAGGGTGAACCAGTGCTGGCTGGTACAAGCACTCTTTGCAGGCAGCTAAGGCAGACAGATGCACTTGCACTTGTTCATCTTTCAGTATTCCACCAGGCTGCTGGCATGGGGTAGCACTGCAGGTTGCTCTCCAGTTAAGTCAATTATCTATTTCTCCATTATTACCACAGATGAATGAACACTTGGCAGGTTGAATGTTTTATCAGGATGGCAGATGCAAGATTGCAACACCAGTAAAAGCCGTATTTTTCAAGCATGCTATTAGTGGAAGAAGCTGGCATGCCCATGTGGGATGTTCAGAAGAGAGACAACCAATGCCTGTTATTTTACAGGACTCTGAGGCTGTCCTTTTCTCTATACTGCTTCCACACCTGAGTCAAGCAGTAGCCGCATCTGAGCAGGGCAGACTGGCTTTCACACACATCCTGCTCCCAAAACCTCTTCTGAAGCTGCCTTAAACTACTGCCCAGCAGTTAATATCAGGTGCAGAACCTCAGAGGGGTTGTGTATCACATTAAGTAATGTGCTTGAATTGCTTAGAGATGTTCATACGAAAGCCAAGTTGGTAGCATATCAAGTCAACAAGTAACAAACACCTGAACAGAACTGAACTTCTGTATGCAAGTGGCCAAGGAAGAGATCACACTTGTAAATGTGTTACTCACAAGGGTTCTCTGTCATTAGCATCTACCTATCCAGAGCTCAGTGGAGTGACAGCCACTTCTGCTGAGGAGTACTTTAGACCAAAGGATTGGTTTTGGTACTCTATCATCTACCACATTAGGTTTTCATTGCCCTGGCTGTATGACTGATTGCCTATGATGCCACATTATGGTTCTTATTTCCCAGATGAACACATTCAGCTATAAAACCATCAAGAAACTAAAATTGCTGCACTGACAAATCTCTCCTGGACAAGTAGAAAAGAACATCAAGGAGAAACATGATAAACAGACCTTAAAACATTTAGATAATTCGTTATTCTATCATGTCCTATTCCTATTATCCGTCCTGTTTCCTGCAGTTCTACAGTTCTCCCACCATAATGTCCCACCTCTGCATCTTCAAAAGCCTTGCAGCAGCACTTTAGCAGGAGGGATGGGGAAGGGCATGAAAAACTGGTAGTTCTGCTATTTGTGTTACTGCAGTTTACTCCAAGTCTAACAGTTGAAATTCTTTAGGTGTTCCTGATATAAGCAACTGCAATAGAACACTCGGATTTGGTCCCCAGAATCCTCACTGCAGGAAGACCTCATGCATCCTAGCAGCTCAGAATCCATCAGACAGTGTCAAAGCCAAATCATGAGTTTTTTGACTCAGTTTTTAAACAGGCTTGGAGGGAATACTGGAGGAGAATTTTTCCCCCTTGGGACCACCCTGAACCCAGCAGATCTTCCTGGATGCTTGCTGCTTCTCCCTCATTTCCCAAAACAGTAATGCATCTCATTCTCCACTCGCTTGTTACTGCGACAAGAACCACAATTCCTATGCTAGGGATGTATTGGTGTCAAGTTGTGCTAATGTTTTATTGAAAGTGCTGCCTGACAGGCAGAACACCAGATGCCTTCATCCAGTCAGCTTGGAAGCCACATACTGACCTACCATGATTAAACCATATCAGCTTTCTACTCTTATTTAAACATTCAGATCATCAGGAGTGACTAAAGCGTTGACTACAGATGCTTTATGGGAGGCATATCCTATGGACCCAAATCCTGAGCTGTGTTTTGCCCACTGTAAGAACTCATTTAAGTAAAACATAGTATCTTTCCTCTCTTACCTCCCAGCTCAGCCCCTGAGGTACAGCAACACTCCTGTTCTGTAATATTGAGCTAATGAGAGAAATTGGTTCTGTGCTTGAAACCAAAGGCAGGCTGCTCAATTTAGTTCTCCAATAGAGAAACAGAATCATCAACCCTTAACAAGAGGCAGAAACATTAATCAAGAGTTTCTTAGGTGTTTTATTTGAGTCACTCCTGGAGCAATAAGTAGAACCCCAAGCAAACGCCAAATAAAAAGAGTGGGATTCTTAATTTTCAGATCTTTTTTAGCTAAGTATTCTACAGCCTGAAAATCGTTCTGCAGATCTGCAGCTTTTGGATCAATGCTTCCTGAACATTCATAAATCTGCTGCAAAATACACAGTTATCCTCAGAGGGAGCAGCTGAAGAGACTGACTGCTTTCAATTAGAATCACACATAAACTAAAGACCACAAACTAAAGTGCCTGGGGTTCTACCATAGCCACTGAACACCAGATTTTGTAGAACAGCAACTGGAGTACATTTTCCTACTTAGATACAGACAAGGTTAAGCTCACCAGTGTAGCAGTAAGCTTTATTTCTGTCAAATTCTAAATTAACTGTGAAAAGTTTTCTGCTGGGTGTGCACAATGGGTTCCCTCTAGGAACGTAAGTAGGAACTTTATAAAGATCAATCAAAATAACATGTAATGAAAAGGATTTGATGGTAATAAAAGAATTGTTATGATGAATCATATAAATGATTTATGTAATCTATAATCAGCTCTTAACGTTGGGAAGGAGTGGAATACATCACATGAAGGTGTGAAAATCAGAGCAAAATAGACAAAAATATAACCCACAGCAGGAGCTTCTCCCAGTGACCAAGGTATTTGGAACACATTTATGCTTTCAAAGAGGAGGGTTTGTCTCCTTACTTTGTTTTAAAACAAATGCAGCATAACGTGTTCTCTTTACCCACACACCTTTAAGAACACTTCAGCAGTATTCTATGACTAGCCTGGTATAAACCCCTAAATATTAAATTTTTGTCATTTTGATTATTCCTTTGCTCTTATGTTATGATAAAGAATAAACAGGAACATCTGATTGACACTTCTTGTACAGTTCATTATTTCAAGCATCTCTTGTTCTGACACCTCTGCTTATGGATCTTCTGATACTTAGCAGCCAGGAACAGTCTTCTCACACAGCTGTTGTCCATAAATCTATTTGCATTGCAAATCTCTGAAGCCCTTCCACTTCCGTTGTACTTTAGAAATGGCACAATGAGGTCATTCACAGGTGGCTACAGGATCCAAAGTATGGTGTTACTGTTCCACGCATACTTACTCAATATGATTTCTTTTGTGCATGCACAAAGTTAGTGGGTTTTATTGCTGGTTTAAGAGGAACAACCCACTAGGAAAACAAGGTCTCTCTCATGAGTGATTTTAATTTGCCTAGTCTCGAGCAATGATATTAATGGCTTAAATTGCAGCTTGTAATCAGCTTGCCTAGACAATAATCATTCATCTGCCCTGTTCACCACAGGGGATTAAACCCCTTTGGTGTTATTCAGATTTCTCTGGATCTGACCTGCCCTAAGTAATTCGTGCCATCTGCAAATGGTGTGGAGAGAAAAAACCTTGATTGCTAACTGCTGAGTACTGTTAACATAAAATTACACTAGGAGTAAATCAGCAAATCTGATATTTAAATAACTGGTGGTTTAAGGCCCGATCTAAAGTACAGGTAATCTCCAGTTAAACTAACCACCATTTGATGACAATGAACTTGGGTCCCTTCCCACTTGTGCCAATACAATTCCACCCTGACCTGTCTGCCTGCAAATTAATTTAGCTTCATATCCCATGTGTGTTTCCTGGCAGTTATTCACCAGCTAGGAGCAAGTTTGAAAGTCCTGGCTAATTACCAGTTATTGTTCTTGTCACTAGAGATACATTCTCTATAATGAGAGATGAAGCACAAATGTCTCATTAGCTGGTTTGCATAATACAGAAATTTGGACTTTTTTTTACTAGTGCTGCACAGGGAGCTGGGTATACAGAGCTCAGCTCCTCAGCCTGCTGTTTCCTCACCATGTAGCTGCAGGAAAGTAACTGGCAGATGAACATTATCCTGTCATAATATAAAGTGTTCTGCTCTAACAAAGTCAGCTATAGTTCCATCAAAAATGACTCCCCTATGCAATTTTTCTGATTCGTGTAAAGGAGTTACTGTCTTTGTTCTATCGACATCTCCCGGCTTGCTGGCAATCGTAGGATGTTGTTGGGTCTAAGGACACATGGAGAATTTATGCAGTCAAGCAAGACTGGAAAAACAGTTTTCCCCTGAAGAACACTGTCTTGAGCTAGTGATTGCCAGCCTCCGATGTGCCTATAAACACAACTCACATCACCAACTCTGAAAAATGCAGGAGTCTCTTGGGAACATTCCAGAGATCCAACACATCATGACTGGCTTTTTCCAGGCCAGTTGGGGGTACAGAAAAGCACTTGAAAGTACTTTCAAGTTCCCACAAACTGCTGACTGGAGGCCTTTGCTTCACACTGCACCTCATGATGGCAGAAGCTTGTAAGTGTTAGTGATGGACCCCCAGGGCAAAGTTAAAGGGAGCCTCCCAGCAAGCTACAAACAGAAGACCAGCAACTACTGAAGAAACCATGTAATCTTGAAGGACTAACCTGACCCATAGTTTAGACACACACACAGTCTGAAACTGGGTAGTATACAATTGAGGCTATTAAAGAAAGGGTAAATGAGAACCTCTCCCAACTATAAAATATCACTGGGAGGAATTCAGGCCCTATTGCACTTTTTTCCTTGTATTTAATCTGCTTTTCACCTGTTTTTCTAGATTTTTGCACAAACCACAGCAACAAACCTCAAACCAGCAGCCTCCTCTAAGACCGCGAATCTCCATCAGACTACAAAAGTGCAACGGCTGCTCTCAGGACAGACCAGAGGAAATCCTCCAGCACCGAGCTTGCTCTCTTTTCAGTGCTGCTGTTTAGTCTGGATGAAATGCTAGCAACTGCTTAGTGACCTCAGCTGCACCAGGAAGGGAGATCAGGAATGGCTGCAGGACTTTCATCATTGTCCTACTTTTTAGGCAGACAATGAAAGTCGAGGAGGACACATGCTGCAAGGAAAAGAAGAGTAGGGGAGAGGAAGTGAAAAGTTAAAAGAAGAAACGGCACAAGGGGGCATTTGAAGTCTGAAACAAGGAACACTGAGTAAGGGCATGTAATGTGCAGACAGATCTGGGAGGGACTAGGACGAGGACAGGGACAATCTGAAACTGCACAAACCCATAAATCCTGGTGTTTCAATTCTACTGGTGGTTCATTCCCCAAGCAGGGAGAATGCCACTATACCAGCCCATGCAGCCAAGCTGTGCTGAGCCCCACATCAGGGTGAGCATTTCCCCTGGAACCCAGACTCAGAGGTGAGCGCTCTTCTCATCAGCAAATACATATAGCTGATGGTAGTAAAGAGCAACCCTCAATGATCAGAAGACAGATGCGACAGGCCATTTCCAGCTTACTAGATTTCTGCCACAAGCAAGAAGAGACGTGACATCTCCCTTGTGCCACTGGTGATAACTGCTTCCAGAACCTGGACAGTGAAGCAGCATAGAGCTAAAAGACTCTGTTGCCAAGTCAGGCTGCAGGGATTCTCTTATCACAGGTTGATTTCCCCCCATATTATACATTTCCCATAGGCATCAGCTTGTCACAGCTTCATTCCCAGTTTTAATAAAAGAGATATTAAGAATGCAGAACCTCTGTGCTCAGACTTTTTTTTTCTAAAGAGCTTTGTTTTTTCAGATACATATTGTGTTAGGTATATGACTGTGTGTGGGGTACACCTATCAGTTCACTGGCAAAGACTTTGAAGTTCATAAGATAACACCACAGCAAACTGAAGCAGGATGAATCACAGGTTAAAAACAAAATTAAACTTGCTCAATATCAATCATACCCAGTTATTTGACATAACTGCATTTATTATTTATTAGTTTCTACAATGACAAGCATCTGCCTTTCCAATGCATGACGACTTGCTGATAACTATTAAGATGCTCCTTCTGACCAAGTCTTTTGCTTATTCCAACCTTGTTGGTAAAGGAGAAAAACCCAAACGGACAAAACCAGTGAAACTATCCAGCACCACATACACTTTGCTACTTTCATACTCCTCTCCCTGATGGGTCTTCTCTTGACATCAGCCACAACAAGAGACTAGGGAGCTGTTTTCTGGGAGTTTTCACTAAATTACGTGACTTTAC
>NW_009940419.1:121512-138954 GCF_000696875.1 Nestor notabilis | reverse complement strand
CACCCCCCGTCCCCCCCCCGCCCCAGCACTTCCTAATATTACAGAAATGTAAATCAGAAGGAAAAGCAGATACCATCTACTCCAACCTGCTGCCCAGAGTAAGAGCTGCCTCACTGCCAGCACAGCACGTGCCAGACTAGTCAAGACTTCAAGACCTCCAAGGACCTCCAAGCAAGCCCACTGCTGGAGACAGCTGCTCACTCCAGTGCTGCCTCACTTCCCCAGGGAAGAGGTTTCTTCTAACGTTGAATCCAAACCTTCAAAGCTGCCACTCGTTGCCACTGCCTCTTCTACCATAAAAATACAGACCTTCCAACTGTGCATGAAAAGCCATGGAACTACACTGAGTGCCATAAGATACATGTATGTTGGTTACACCCCTGCCAGGCAGATGATTAGCAACTCACTAAATGTCTATGTAATTATTTAAGGACCGTACTAAGGAGTATCATTACACTTTCCATCCTTCCAGTATAGTTACATACAGTTTAGTCAGCTGTACAGATACTTAGAGACAAGTTCTTTCCCAGTTTCTCCCTCTTTATTTACCCATTTCCGTTTAAGTAGCGAACTGAAGAATCAGTTGTCTTGATGCATTTTTCCTCATGCTCTAGTGGAATATTAAACTATGTTCTGTTTTTTGCATAACAACTATGTGAAATATTGCCCAGTAAAGATAATCTCATATTTTTCTCAGTTACAACATATGTATTACAGGCACAACATACGTATTACAGGCTTAAGCACTAAAACCAATCTCCATTTGAAGAATACTGATCCATTGTTGACATGGTTTAGTGGTGGTCTTGGCAGTCCTGAGGTAATGGTTGGACTTGATGATCTTAAAGGTCTTTCAAACCTCATTGATTCTATGATTCTATTCTATGTTCTCCCACCATTTTTCATGCTGTTTCTTACTTCTAAGTAGCCTCAAGCAGTGAATATGTGACATGGTTTTCTAAAGAAGCCTGTATTTCCTTCCCTTACTGATCTGTTGTATAAAGAAATACCTTTAACTATTCTCATTGAATCTTTACAGCCATCTCATCTTCATTGTACTATCTCTACATTACATACACTGAAGTTTTAATTATCTCCTCTGTAATTTGTATTCCTGTTTTACCTCCGGCTTGAAAGATTTTGTTCAATTAGTTATTTGCATAATTATTCTGCAAAAGATGCTGCCACAATAAACAAGGTTACTACTAGGACAGAGTAATAAACTCATGAAGTAATTATGAAACTGTACAAAAACAACCCTATTTTAGATACATCACAGTGAATTATGAAGTAGTGCCATACTGATTATTTCAGATCCATCATATCTCAAATGGCACCATCCCCAGAAACATTTGGAAGCCTGGGCCAAGCAGCAAAACTCATGATTTGCAAAGAAACGGAAACCATGAACAAAAAGATCGATTTATAAAGCCAGTGTCTGAAGTTGAACTTTCTAAACTATCAAGTTTGTGAAGTATAATAGACAAACAAAAAAAGCAGTTTATGCTATAGTTCTAAATCCATGGTAAGCAGGAGAACTTTTGTAGGGGGATGGTTTTGCTTCTGCCAGCACAGCTCCAACAGTAGATACATGAGAGCAGTGCCATGTAACAGGCACTCATGTGAGGGGATCAGCTCTCCAGAGTTTAAAACTGCCTCCTTTTCAGGAATTACAGATTAACTGCTTTTCTAGTGGCAACACTATTTAAATTACGCTTCTTGGCACTGCATGGGTAGGGGCTGACATTCATGGAAGCATGAAGATCTGGTCAACTAAGCACTTGAAGAGCTGCAATACAGGTGTGCCTAACAGAGACTATACTTAGGATGCTAAAGCTAAGCAGTAGCATGAGAGATCAGTCAGACTCATCGAGTGGTTTGGGTTGGAAGGGACCTTAAAGATGAGCTACTTCAAACCCCCTGCGATGGGCAGGGACACCTTCCACTAGAGCAGGTTGCTCCAAGCCCTTGTGTCCAACCTGGCCTTGAACACTGCCAGGGATGGGGCAGCCACAGCTTCTCTGGGCACCCTGTGCCAGCACCTCATCACCCTCACAAGGAAGAACTTGTTCCTGAGATCTGATCTCAGTCTCCCCTCTGGGAGGTTAAAGCCATTCCCCTTGTCCTGTTGCTACAGGCCCTTGGCAACAGCTCCTCCAGCTTTGAACCTCCTTCAAGCCTCTTCCTTCATGCATATCTAAAAGTACTCCATTTCCTGGCAAGCTGGACATGGGTGATGGAGCCAGCGTCCTACTCAGTCCCACACTGCTGCTACCAAACATACAGCGGAGAATAACAAAATGAAAACAAGATGGCAACAGCGTGTACTGTCTGTTTAGGGGAACTGGAAGGACAACCTGGGAAACAGAGTCAACCTCATAGACAACCACTTTGAAAAAACAGGAGGTCAGGAAGAAAAGTAAAATGCCAAAAATACATCAAGAAGTACGAGATGCATGGAAAAAAGCTGTAAGGAAAACGAAGGTGCCAGGGGTTTTCTGCAAGTAGATTTATATTCAGAATTTAAGCTCAAATTCAAAGGCAAAAGCAAACTGAAGTAGATTTATGACCATAATGCCCTATCCGGGGAAGTGCAGCACAGGTAAAAGAATAGTTTGTACACATCCCATCCCAGGTCTGTAAATATTCATATTTGGGGTACACTGTGTATCATACACACTTCAGCAGTTACAATAATCTACAATCCTCCTGAATCACTGTATGTACTATGGTTGCATTTCTATGGTTGAACATGGTATCAGAGGTATCAGAGGTATAGTTGGGGGTTGGGGGGAAGGGAAGAGAGAAAGGTGAATTTCTTCAGAGTCCTCAACATGTACAACTCAGAGCATTACTTTTTTTTTTCCCCAAGAAAGTCTAAGATACTTGAGAGCCAGCTCTAGATAAAAGCAACATTCATCTACATGAGAGTGTGTTGGATCTTACTGCAGAGGCACTTATTGCCAGAAGCAAAAGAGCTGTGCATCTCTTGGGCTCATCCCAGTGTCAGGCAGGATAAACCCAGGCTCCAGGGGAGAGGGACGGAGTTCAGTGCTTTTCAGAAGTGCTGATCTTGGGACTGGAGGGTTTCTTCCAATGTGTGCACAAGGCCACATGGATGGGGCTTGGAGCAACCTGTTCTAGTGGAGGGTGTCCCTGCCCGTGGCAGGGGGTTGGAACCAGATGAGCTTTAAGGTCCCTTCCAACACAAACCAGTCTGGGATTCTATGGAAAACATCAGTTACACAGACTCCTACCTCAGAACTCTGCAGGGACAGCTACTATACTGTGTCACAATACTACCGTGTGTGCTGGGAGCTGAACAGTTTACCCTGTGTGTGTTTATATACATATAAAGCCTCATCACATGGTCATTTACATGTGTAACTTGTACTATGCCATGTCTTATTAAGACTCAAACACACAGCACGTAAAGGTATGAAAATGAAAGGCCAAATCCCATTGTGAATTGTGCTGGTCCAGTTCTAGAGTCAAGCTGAATTTTGGTCAGTTCAAGCACAGGAAGATCACTGCTCATCAGAACATTATGACTCACTATCCAAAGAGCTTTTTAAGGAAAAGTTGATTAAATATGTTCTTATCAATTAACCAGGTATTTTCATGATGGTCCATGGTGTTCACTGGAGATTTGAATAAACCTCTGTCTTTACTTAAATGTTCCTGTCAATTTGCTGATTGGAACATATTCTAAATGAAGAATAGATTATAATAAAGGACACTGTCTCCTCACTCCCCCCCAGTCTAATTACACTGCAGCTTATTAATTGCAAGATACATTCTTGTGAGAAAAAGTGCAATGCCCTTATTAAACTAAATATCAGTTTGTATAAGTCAGTGGGTGCTGCTCAAATATATTATAGCTCAGGCCTAGAGGGTAATGCATTTAGATAAAATGAAAGGGTATTTCAGTTGGTACTTATTCAGTTCAGAGATCATTTGGGCAAACAACAAACCCAAAATCTAGCAAAGATGCCTAATTACATCCTGAGGTGCTAGAGATGATAGTTTAGTTAAACTAAAATATAAACCACTCTTCAGTACATTGAAAAATCCTTGGCTAGAGCTTACTCTATCCTTAAGCATCTTACATTCACAGTGAGTAGCTAATTACAATTAACCCTTTTGTTAATTGTCAGGAGACCATACACTACAATAAAATTGTCTTCATATAGGATTTATCCTCCAGGAACAGCATAACACTTTCAAACAGAAGTATTAATATGAATTCTAGAGATATACCTCTGTCGTTACCAGAGAGAAAAAAGATGGCACAACATCCAAGCACTTGACTCTTTACTCAATAAGGAAGTACTGAGCAGTATCCCATTTCCAACTGGCCTTGAAAACTGAAGGATACTTCTCTGCAGAAGACGAAAAGCATGCTGGAAAAACACCTGGGAACTGCAGGAAGGCAGAAGCTTTTCCAGTTCTGTCACATCATGAAATCGTTCCACAAGTTCAGGCTTCTTAGAGAAGAACTATTGCACTTCAGTGATGTAAATTTAACTCTTTAAGTAACTGTATAGAACTAAAGCTTGATGGAAGCTGGATGGACAATGCTGAAAAAACAGCATATTTTCTGCCCTCAATTCCCACTGTTTTGTGTAACATCCAGTTACCAGAAATGCAGCATTTACAGACTGGCCCATTGCCTACAAGTGAACTGGAACAGAGGCTCATAATCAGCTTCTTTCTGCAGAGTTTCACTATTTCAGCCTTGTGGGCTACTTACAAGAAGGGTTGCTTTTAGATGTTAAAAAAGGGCATCTGTATCTCAAGATATCATATATCACAATTACTTCTTTGGGAAAAAATACATAAACACATTCATGGATATATGAAGCTCTGTGAGCCTGAGAAGCGTTTCCAAGACTTGCAAACCATCCAGTTCCACAAAGTGCCCCAATCCTGATTCAACTGCTAGCTCCAATCTAATCAAACCAGGGAAGTGGGAAGACACTTGATTTCACAACTAAGCCCACTCCTGCTGAATAATTGATCTAAACACAATGGAATTTTCTAGTGTCTACTTTGTTGTCCAGATTGCAAAGGTACGGTCTTCTGTGCTAACATTCCCCAAAATGTGATTCCTGTATATTTCTCCTCCATACCAAGCAGGCAGTCTGCAGCTGTTAGGATATAAGCACCAGCAAGAATTAAAACTTAAGTTTTTTTTAGACCTGGTTATAAACATTTTTCCAGTGAGAGAGAGATCTATCTTCCTGAACAATGTAAGAGTGCCTGGAGAGTCAGTTGAGAGAGAAATGTCATCTTCTTAAACACCATAATCTCAAATCTAAGAATTTCACTGTTATAACTCCAGAAAGTGAAGTTAGAATATTTATTCAACACATTCAGTTCAGCTTATACAGTAATTGTGTTCAGAGGGGCATTAGACAGTGCATAGACTTGGAAATGCTGTAAACTTCAAGTGTCATTGAGGATTCTGGATATCACTTGTTTATGGTGATGTTAAGTGCACAGACACTCAATTGATTTTAATGGCACAATATCATTTCAGGCTTTGCTCTAGTTTCTGCTACAACTCCAAAGCATAGGGACAGCAGAATTAACTGTAACCCAAAAGCAAGCTGAACCAACAAATCTTACACAGAGGCTTCACTTGACAGGAAAGTTGTGTGGTACACAGGTGAAGGACTTCACCTTGCATCATGATGAATTGCCAAAGCTGAGCTTGAGCCTTCACAGGAGCAGTTTCTTCAATACCTCTCCCTTGGTGGGCTGACAGGAAAGGGTGCAGACTCCCACACGTACAACCGAGCAGCTGTGTATAACCGAAGCATTGGGCCATCAGAGGCCACTTGGTGGGAGCTGTCTGCAGATACACCAGAACTGGCGGTGAGACCTGGCTGAGAGGTACACGAAGCCCTTTTCTGCACACCCTTATTCTGCACGACTCTCCATAAAACACCTGTTAGACTAATAGTTTGGCCAACACCACTTTGCTACCAGAAATCACATTTTCTCCTTGACATTGAGTCTTGCTTGGCTGAAATGTTCTGTGACACTGCCGTTATGGTAGCCATTAGTTACTGGTAGGTATCACTCACAGTTAATGCTATTCATGGTCTGAAGCAATAACTGAACTAATAGGTGGTCAGTGTCAGCCCTTGCTTGTTCCTATCAGGCTACAGGGAATCACAAAATGAGAGAAAAGATGGATGGTAGCTGGAGACTTTGCAAAGCTGGTTGCTCTGCTGGGGAGAAGTTGTGAAACCACAGCCAAGCCAGACACCAAGATGCCCCGGTCTGTTCAGGGGCCCAAAACGGAGGTGCACATCCACCCCGAGCTCTGTGCTTTGCTCCCTGTTTCACAAGCAGGCTGATGGCACTGCCTGACCGGGCTGTAATAAGTATGCTAAGTGCTGTGAAGCAGTGGGAAGTTACAGTATGGGACATTCAGAGAGTCTTGAAGCAGATGATACAAGGGTAAAGGTCAATGTGAAATACACAGTACAGCAAATAGATGCTATCAAACATTCATTGGTATCAATGTAGGCCTTAGCCCAGGAAACAACTGTATGCCACAAAACCTTAATAACCTTTTTTACATGAATTTCAGCATCTCAGAGCTTGGCAAATCACTGCTGATTTCCTCACAAGTAGCTGAAGCCACTTCTCATCCAGGAAGACATTTGGGATAAGACCAGATGACTTCCCAGCTCTCATTGGCATAATTTTGAAGAAAATTTCTTGAGAAATAGTTCTGCTCTGCTCTACCAACATGCAGGAAATAAATGTGCTTCCAGTTCACTCCATTTCAGAGACTGCCCAAACTGGGGTCCCCTTTATCTGACGGTGCCCAGTAGGACATCAGCTGCTGGACGCGTTGTGCTACACGTTTCCTGGGACTTGAGGACAGGCATAGACCAACGTTTCCATTTTAATAAAGAAATCAGTTACCAAAGATGCTATCAGGGTAAAGCAGTTCCAGTAATGGGAAATTAACAAGTTCCTGAAATTAGCCAATTAATTATCTCATATCTAATTCATTAAGAAGTTGCATGTTCTCATTTCATTCACTTCTCTTCCCAGCCAATTCTAGTTGCAGAAGAAGGTGGGAAAGATAAGACCCAGCTAGGAACATCTAGTTCAACTGCTGCACAGTCTCCAAGCACACTCCAAAGCTGATCAGCATTGCATGGCCATACCTGCTCCAAGGAAAGCTGGAGGGACTCAGCAGCTGGTTTGCCCAGAACCAGCTGCCATTACACAAAACGCAGGTAGTTTTAAGTAGCAGTCTGAGCACAGTATTGAACTATTGATTAACTGGCCCAGATGAAGGCAACACCTGGCAGCAAAAACCCCTGAGCAGGGTAAGCCTTGTGTATATAAACATTCAGGATGTGCTATCAGGAGCTTCACCCAGCCCCTGCTCTGCCAACACAGCATATGCTTAACACAGCAAAAGTCAGCAAAGACAAAGGGACAGGAAGCCTTCAGTCACAACTTTCTATCTGCCTATGGCTGGATCCAAGCTCAAATGTTAAAGTCTGATGTTTTCAAAGAGGATAAGGAAAGCAGCATTTCAGCTCTGCCTCAAAACAGCCAATGGAGAGGGAGTGCTGAATTCCATTTCACAGGAGATTTTAAGTTACCAACCTAGCTCTCACCCTCCTTTCTTTCTTATCATTACAGAGAAGGAAAACCACAAAACATTGGTTTTGCTTTCATTTCTGCTTATAAATCAAGCCACAAAATCTATCTTAGCTTTTATCTATGAACTAGGAAAACATTTGCTGGCTGTATTCTGAACAAGCACTGCAATTTGGTTGTCTTTTAGTACAGGACTATTTCTTGAGGAGCAAAGCTGACACAAAGGTCTCCATTTCCCAGATAGAACAAAAGAGAAGTAAGTCCCGAGAACAACCCTTTTGTAGTAAGTCTATGGATATTTTTTCCAATTCCAGGTGACATAGTTTCTAGACAATGCTGCTTAAATTGGTTTTAAATTTATACAGAGCAGAAAAATTTAGCAGATTACTAAGAAATGGGAGAAAATATCCACACAACCTATGGATAAACAAATAGCTGCAAAAGAATGAAGAACTGCCTGCTGTAGGAGATGATCAGGTTTGAGAACGTTCAAGGAACCTGAGGGTGCACAGGTCCATGCGACCTGATAAAATACATCCATGGGTCCTGAGGAAACTGGCAAATGAAGTGGCTAAGCCACTATCTGTCGTACTGGAGAAGTGTGGCAGTCTGGTGAAGTTCCCACTGACTGGGAAAGGGTAAATAAAGCCCTCATTTTTAAACAGGGACAAAAAGGAAGACCCAGGGAACTATAGGCTAGTCAGTCTCACCTCAGTGCCCAGCAAGATCATGGAGCAGATCCTCCTGGAAACTCTGCTAAGACACATGGACTATTAGCAGGTGGTTGGTAACAGCCAACATGACTTCATCAAGGGCAAATCATACCTGGACTTGTGCAAGGCATTTGACACTGCCCTGCATGATATCCTTGTCTCTAAACTGTAAAGACATGGATTTGACAGATGAACCATTTGGTGGGAAAGGAAAACTGAAAGAGTTGAGATCAACAGCTGAACACTTAAGTGGAGACTGGTGACAAGTAGTGTTCCTCAGGGTCAGTACTGGTACCTGAGTTGTTTAATGCCTTTATTGGCAACATGGACAATGGGACTGATGCACTCTCAGCAAGTCTGCCAACACCACCAAGCTGTGTGGTGCAGTCAACACTCTGGAGGGAAGGAATGGGATCCAGAGGGACCTGGACACGCTTGAGACATGGGCCCATGCAAACCTCATGACATTCAACAAGGCCAAGTGCAAGGTCCTGCACAGGGTCAGAGCCCAAGCACAACCACAGGCTGGGAGGAAAATGGATTGAGAGCAGCCCTGAGGAGAAGGAATTGGGGGTATTGATTAATGAGAAGCTCAGCAAGACTCAGCTTCAGTGTGCGCTTGAGCCCAGAAACTATCTGTGTGCCAGGCTGCATCAGAAGGAGCATGACCAGCAGGACAAGGGAGGGGATTCTCCCCCTCTACTCTGCTCTCACGAGACCCCACCTGGAGCACTGTGTGCAGCTCTGAGGCCCTCAATATAAGAAGGACATGGAACTGTTGGAGCAAGTCCAGAGGAGACCATGAAGATGAAGCACTTCTCCTGTGAAGGGTGAAGACAGATAATTTAAAGGAGGATGAGAAAAAGTCTATGTAGGTGTGCAAAGAAGCAGGTTCTTCTACTAATGTTGACGTGATTTGCTTCAAAAGGGAAGGAGAATGTGCTGGGAAGGAAAACAAAAAGGAGCTGTTACAAAAAAACCCAGAACACCAACCACCAGTTGATTTCAAGTATCACTGGCATGAAAATACTAAGATGAGAGAAGAAACTAAAATACCAGTATTTGACTGGATATAAATAAATCAACTTAATATTGTGCAAGGCTTCTGACTACTTTTCCTCACAGGATTTTTGTGGAAGGTGGTCCCTGCTTGTGGCAGGGGTTGGAACTGGAGGAGCTTTAATGTCCCTTCAACCCAAACCAGTCTGGGGTTCTATAAGAAAAAAAAAAAAAAAGAAAAAAAGAAAAAAAAAGGTGCAAATTCTTTAGGTAGAAATTAATCTTATAGAAATAGCAACTAGGAGATAATTACCCCAACTAATATATAGCTTTTGCCTATAATTTTGGAATATTTGACAAACAAAATCCTAACAAGGAAACTGAGAGAAAGCAAGATAATGTTACCTAGAACCAGGGCCAGAGGTCAGGTTGCCTGAGCTTTAAAGCAGCTTTGTTTGTTTCATTGCCTTCTTTCCACTGTCTTATGTGAAGCCCTTAAATGAATTTTTTCTGGCTTAGGTATATCCATGACTTTGCCCTCAGTTCGTTCTCTCCTAATTTTAATGCTGTTTTCAATGACTTGTTCACTAAAGTCTATTTTAGTTTTGTTCAAAGTCACCAATTAGAAAACTTTGCTATTCCTTGGCTGCTGTTGCACTCTTACCTTTTACCCTCCTTTCTGTTTCTTTCTTCTGAAACAGAAGAGAAGAACAGAGGGAGAAAAGAAAAAGGACAAGAGGAAATGGTGAAAACAATGCTAAAACAAGACTAAAAAGGAAAGAAAACAAAAAAGCCAGTTTATCCGTATGTGCTAGCCAAACTTAGGACAATTATTCTTCTAATCCTAACTAGAGACGCTTTTGTTGGGAGACGTGTCAATTTATTGACCCAACCTTGAGGAAAAATGTTTGTCAAAGAGAAAGAAAGTTAAAATTAAGGAGATAGTCTCCCATAGCCTTAATAAGCAGCTTAAAACACAGCATGGATCTTAAGCATTTATCTACACCCAAACACCTCTGGAGGCACGAAGAGCACAACCTGATGTGTACTCGTTCTTTAAACCTGCAGTTACACAACAGGAGCAATTCTGTTACCCCTGCAGATGATACTGGACGTAGACAAAGACAAAGCAGAGATCAGGAGCAGGTTTTGTTTGTTTGAGCAGTAGGATTTTGTTTCAAGGACTGATTTCAGAAACCCATTGGAAATTCTGCTGAACAAAAGATCATTTTGGACTCAAAACTGAGGAAGACATAGACAGACTGCAGCTCATTAAAACTTACAGGGCAGTTCTCGAGGCCCTTTGCTTTTACTCAAGCAAATACTCATGAAGCTGTTCTGACTTTGCAGAGAGTAAAAACATGACAATCACTGGAGAAAAACCCCAACCAACACATCAAAACGCCCACAGAAGTACTAAGACTATAGACTTTTAAAAGGGAAATAAACACTGAGGGAGAAAGCAGCATTATACTTGTAGCTCATGGCAGAGTCTTTTGTTTTCTGAGCTAATGCAAATCCTCAAGTTCTTCTCTGAACAATACAAGGTTTAACTTCACTGGGAAGCTACTTGTTTCAATGAAAAAAAGTAAATGGAATTTGCAAATTCCATTTCCTCTTCAAAAGACTCTTGTGGAGTGAACTCTGGTATAATCCAGCAAAAGCATATGATAAGTGAATTAGCAATAAGGATTCCTTTAGCAACAAGAAGCAAATAGCGTATTTGTGCCGACAGCTGTACCAACACACATCACCCAGAGAGCAGAGAGCAAGCTCACTTCATGTCAGAGGAAGAGTGAGCTGCCCAACAGACACTTCAGCAGAATAAAGAGGTGGTTTTAAAGACAAAATTTTGTACAGTCGATTGGATATTACATCTCCATTGGTTCTGTTCTTTCCCTGGGAACAGCAGCAAGGGCAGTCAGAGGGTTAAACCAGTAGACATAGAACAGTGACGTTGCAGGGTAGGAAGCATGCCAAGGGGACCACTGGGACAGCAGGAGGTACCGAGTGAGCACACGCTGAAGGTGATTTTACCTCCCATATCAAACATCCCAAGTCAATTTTCTAACCATTAAGGTACTTTTAGGAGAGCTATCATGCTTTGTACCAAATGCACCAGACCACTCATGTCAGTGGAGTTTAAAAGGGCAGATCTGAACTGGAGGAAATTTGTGTAGCAAAACCCCACAAATGTATTGTTAGGCACATCTGCGAGGTTTCTGGTGTCTGCTTTTTATTAAATAAGAATAGAGACAGGGACAGGACCCACACATCAGAAAGAATTTGAAGTTACTTATAAAGTGAGTTCAACTGGGTATTGCCAGCACTATTACAAAGAAAGAGTCTAAAAACTGGTCACCTTGTTTACATTGAATTTCCTGTCTCCAAACCATCCATATACACACATTGAGACGGAATAGTTAGTTCTGCTCTGACACTGATTGCATCCATTCAATGTAGGAGTTCAATAACACACTGGGAAAAGAGCAGTCACCTTTGGGACAGAAGAACAGGATTCTCTTGCATCTGTTCTTGAATTTCATGCATTTTTGGGTACCCACATTAAAAAGTAGATTTAAACAGATTAAGTTAGTTCCTTAAAAATGAGCCAGACCTATTCTCCCAGTCCAGGCCCCCCTCCAGAAATCTGGATTTTATGTGAAATCTATTCAAAAGCCCAGTGGTTTTCAGCACTGAATTTAAACTGGATATTCAGAAGCATGCTGTAAAGTCATACATAATTATAAGCTGTTTATTTTAAACCACACCAAATACTACTTAAGCCATAAGAATTCTAAGCCTGTTTTACGTTAAGCTGAACCCTTGCATAACACCAGCTCATGCACCCTTTGTAGGCCCACAAAAATGCATTAAATCTTTATTTTTGCTGGTACCACAACGGAGACCTTGCAAAGTCACGCATAAGACACCTGGATATGATGCCATCAGGATTTTTGCAGTAATGTGCAAGAGAGAAGATTTTTATGGATCTTTGTTCTCAGAATTATGCTGGATCGCTTTTCTGCTCTGAGAAGAGTTTCTTCCACCAGAACCCCCTATCCTAAATTCTCAGGCAATGATATTTTACTTCGGCAGCTTTACACTGACTCATAAACCCAGGAAGCTCATTCTGGACTCTGAGTTACAATCAAGAACATAAAAAGGCAGGTTACAAATAGAGAAGGGTGTTAATGTTTCTCAAGTGATGAGCTCTGAGGAAGTAATTGGAAACACATAATTTCTCACTGCTCAAGTGAAAGCAAAAATCTTACACTGACCCAAACGTAGGCAGCCTGTAACAGTAAGGAGGCACTTGTGGACTATCCACAAAATCATTTGAGGCCAAGAACTTCTTCATAAGAATTTTTCATGAATTATGTCCAGCATCAATACAAATGATCAATTTGTTTACACGTAGTTGGAAAGCAATAGTTTTGCACAGAGAATTTTGAAAGTTCTGCATAGAGAGAGAATAAAATGGCTGTAGCTGACAAGTATAGCAGAGTTAATAACCTTCATGCAGATACACTATGAAGCTATTAAGTGTCTGCCATTGAGGTAATTATTGGAGGTTTGCAATATCTTTTACTGTCTCCAGGCCAAGACATGAGGAAAAGGAGAAGAAAAGAAACCCAGGAGGGGAACTTAATGGACCCAGCCAAGGAGCTTTTCTCAGTGATTGTGCCTGAGTGGAAAATTGTCTGCTTCAAAGAACAGAATCCTGAAGCTTAATTAGTAATGAGAGATTCTCAAGTTTCTAATTCACTGCAAACCAAGCCACCACACATTTTACATCATAGGTTCTTATCACACATACGCCCCTGTTTTCATATTACTCTCTGAAGGATTTATTTCATAGAATCATAGAATGGTTTAGGTTGGAAAGGACCTCAAGATCATCTAGTTCCAACCCCCTGCCATGGACAGGGACGCCTCATCCTAGAACATGTAGCCCAAGGCTCTGTTCAACCTGGCCTTGAACAAATGCTCTGGTGTGCTAGACAGTTCCCATGGGATTTCAAAAGATGCTACACATACTTGCTGGTGATGCTGACAACAGAAACTGCTTGGAAAAAATCAATACCAATGTCCCTGCAGACTTGGAAGACAGATAAATGCAAAGCCAGTGCCCCTTTTGGACATGAGGCACAGAACTGACACCAATTCTGAAGCAATATGTCACAGATCTGTGGTGTAAAGCAACAGGAAAAAAGTGGTGCGAGAGAGGTGGTGCCCAGGTCATCCAAAGCTGGAACCACAAGTGGATATTGATAATGAAGGATAAGCAATGCTATTTTGAATCCCCAAAGGGAAGATAAAGACCTACTCCTATTCCTTTAGAGCAGAAATAAAAACCAGCAACAAGAATCAGGATGGGAAGACTGAACCCAAGACTGGGCATAAATGAGAGAATATGGGCTTTTCTCAAATGAAAACAAGGCTGTTGAGTTCTGCAAATCCCCACAAGAGTGTGGAATATGTTAAAGACTAACGGAGCATGACTGGATTTAGATTAGAAACTTTCATACACGTTTGAAATTCTGGATTGCATTAATAATTGAAAATGTATTTACAACATGGGCTGGGGAAGGAAATAATGAAGAATGGTTTTTGCAGAGCATTCAGAAGTAGCTGCTGCGTGCACAGGCTCCCGTATGATGACACTGGGAAGCGTCACTCTGCAAGACCCTAGGGCTCTGCGTGATCAGTGAAGGACACAGTTCCACTGTCCTAAACTCCCTTTAATCTGAGGACTCACTGCTGCAGGGCTAATTGCTTGTCCCTACAGAGCCTGGCATCGACCTGCCACTGATCACAAGCGATTCCTTCTCTTTTGAGAAGCTTGCAGTTTCTCCTTCAAGCTATGCACTATTGTTATTTAAGTACGATATTTTTACAGCTTTTCAGATATCATGCAAGAGCTCAGAGGCCACCAAATACCACATGTCCATACTTCAGCTTAAGTCCAACTTTACAAGGTTTACATCGCTAAACATATATCTCCCATGTTGTTGAAAATGACCCTCACTGAAATATCTAAGAAGTCAGGGCCAGGATATTTCCATGCTTGATCTCTTTGCTGATATCATCAGCAAGAACATGCATTGCATCCAGCTGCAGAAGCAGACAGATAAGAGCTCCCCTGGCCAGTAACAACTGGAGTAAGACTGGTCTGTTTCACAGCTAGTAAATCGAACAGTTATTATCCAGTAACGACAGAGCCAACATTTAATCTATCACCTACAAGGACAATCAAAACCTGATGTCTGTCCCCACTACGAGCCCAAAGGGAAAAATAATTACATGCAGAAAGGACAAATCTCATTCCCCATTATAAGCAGCGCACAGTGTAATAGATGTTTGGAAACTTCCTTTACCCCCTGCTAGAACATTCCTGAAGTCATTGCAATACTTCTCATTTCAACAGAATAAATCAGGAAAGCCTAATTTATTCCAAGATAAATATAGCATTCACTTCAAGAGACGCAAGTTCTCTTCTCTGTTAAATACTTGATTTCGCAGTTTCACCTCCTCATTCTTCTAGTGTAAGATTGAGACATTAACTTTTTTCCTTACACACAACCACAGAATAGTTGATGTCAGAAAGGTTAGAAGGCACTGCTCAGAGGAGGCTTAACTACAGCAAGCTGCTCAGGTTAGTCTGCAGGCAGGTTATGGCTGTTTCCAAAGATGAAGACTCCACAACCTTTCAGAGCAACCTATTCCAGTGTTTCACCTAAAGCCTGCTGCAGCCAACAAGCAAAATTCTACTGCCTTCAGCATGTAGTGAGTTACCTTGTACAATCCCAATCACTCTTTAGGCTCATAAGTCTAGAAACATCTCAGAGGTTGCCTGAAATCAAGCAGTTTGGCACTCTATTGAATCAGTCTGACACAATGGTATTGCAGCAGTACACAAATAATGTAGAACAAATGCAAGTCAAATAGTTTGATGTCTGAATATTTATTAATTTTCCATAGAATCATAGAACATATGGGTTGGAAAGGACCTTAAGATCATTTAGTTCCAACCTTCTGCCATTGTCCAGGAAACCTCACACTAGACCATGTCGACCAATGCTCTGTCCAACCTGGCCTTTGAACACTGCCAGGGATGGAGCATTTACCACTTTTTTAGGCAACCTGTTCCAGTGCCTCACCACCCGCACAGTAAAGAACTTCTTCCTCATATGTAACCTGAACTTCCCCTGTTCTAGTTTGAACCCATCACCCCTTGTCCTATCACTACAGTCCCTCCCCAGCATCCTTGTGGGCCACCTTCAGATACTGAAAGCTGCTCTGAGATCATCACGCAGCTTCTCTTCTCCAGATTGAATAGCCCCAACTTTCATGTCTCATTTGAAGACAAAGCCCAATGTAAGTCTCTCCTATACACTCTCATAATTCACAATTTAAAAGCAGAGAATTAGTTTTCTGTTTTATACACACTGGCTTTTTTAATAATATCAAATAAAAAGACTGTGGCTTAAGACCAAATTAAGTATCATTGTAGTAATTGACCAAGTGAATCAAATTTAAAAGAACAGCAAAAAGGCTGCACAGTTTATATAATCAGATCAGGAAAGTGTATTTTCAGGAAATTGGAACAGTGCCGTTTCAGCCAACTAAAAAAACCTTCTACCTGCTTTTCATTACCTAGGCCGAAAGCCTAGGGTAGTGTTTTGAGCTTAGAAGACATTACTTCATTGGAAAGGACTTAGAAATAATCTAGGTAGAGAGGCAGAAATAATCAAGACAAAGAAAATCAGTACTTAAGTGCAAACAAATTTTGACAGAGCACCAAGATTTTCCTCACTGCCCTCTACATTTAGATATTTCAGTCTATAATAAAAGCAAACACCTAACTAGAGACTCTTTTCTGCCATCACCTTCCCCCCTCCTTGAAGGTGCTGAGATGTCCTAGCTCACACTGATCAATGCATGCAGCAGTAGCAGCTGGAAGAGCTAAAACTTCATGGCTGAATCCGGGCAGTGTGTATGGGGGATGTGAATCAGATAGGGGCAAAAGTGATTTTGCATCCTTTCACCTCTGTTGACAGACTCAGGAGACCACCACAGGCTTGTGTTAGTTCCTGATTGTGGTTGAGGAGACTACAAATCCAAAGCAACCTGGTTTGAGTTTCTGTTTATTCAGTGTATTCATTCTATCATCTACACTTGAGGAATTAAATCCTACTTTTTTAACAGAAAAGAACCACTGTGGGACAAGAGTGTTTCTTAAAATGATCAAACCTTTACAAATCTTCATCACATTTACTGCTGTGAGCTGGCCTTTTTCTTGCTGGGCTTGGCAAAGCTGGCAGTTCAGAACATCCTATCCTACTGCAGACATAGCACGGAAGGAAGTGCACTTTCATTCCTTGGCCTTGCCGTATTTTGCAAGGCAGTCATGTTGAAGAAAAGACTTCTGCGGTCTTCCGACCCCAAAAATGTGTTCGATTCCTCCCAACTCCTATTTCACTGGGAATTTTTGATCAAAATTTTAACTTATCCCTTTTATCACAGCAGTGTAAATAGGCCTTATAATGAAATGAAATGAAGTGAAAACTACAGCATGGATAAAACCTGAGGGAGATTTGGGGAAGGGTCGATGAAGGCACACCAACAAGGTCTGACAGTTAGTTTGTGCTGTTCTTCATTATTCGCTTAGTATGCAATGCACAGCATTAGTTCTTTCCCTAATTCCAAATCAAATGAAAGTGGTATTTACTAGCCCGATGATGGTTTAATTAAAAAGAAAACACTTCTTAACTAATACACAGGCATGAGAAGCAATTATTCAAACCTTCAGGGATCACCAAATGCTGTGATCAGCCCTTTTAGCAGAGAGGCTAAATTCTGGAGTCCTTGAGTTCATTCTGTTAGGCAACATGCACTTTCTTACACAAGGTAAACTGTTTTAGTCATGGAGGGCTGCTACAAAAAAAGTCAACATTAAGTTCACCCTTTCAGTCTGGATAGCTGCTTTGTCCTTTTTTCTTAAACGCATCACATAAGCAGCTAGTAAATACGCAATTGTCCTGGGTTCAGCTACAGCAGCTATTTTTCCTCCTTTTTATCAGCTCGG
>NW_009940419.1:42481-121481 GCF_000696875.1 Nestor notabilis | reverse complement strand
TGGTGCAGTGCTGTGGTTTTGACTTTCAGCCTGGGAACAATGCTGATAACCCCCCAGTTTATATACTGGCCATGACGTGCTGTGGTATGGAATACCCCTTTGGCCAGTTTGGGTCAGGTGTCCTGCCTCTGCTTCCTCCCGGCTTCCCCTCCTCCCTGGCAGAGCATGAGACTGAGAAAGTCCTCGCTCAGAGTAAACATTACTGAGCAACAACTAAAAACATCGGTGTTATCAGCGTTGTTCCCAGGCTGAAAGTCAAAAACACAGCACTGCACCAGCTACTAAGAAGGAGAAAAAATGACTGCTGCAGCTGAACCCAGGACAGTCATGAATCAGCAGTTGGAAATCTACTACCTCAGCCCAGACAGCAGCTGGACCTTAACCTTTTAAAAATTCTACTTTTAATTAGTTTTCTCATTTTTCTTACACAAGTGTTGCCAGGACTGGAAATTGAGAGAAGCAGGAAATGCTCGTCATACTGTGGAACACTGGAAAGGTCAGGGCTAACCTAAAGTGGCTCTAGAAAAGATGTGAAAGGTAGGTGCGAGGCTGCAGCAAAGGTGGAGAATGGCACTTGAAATGTCACTTTTTATGACAAGAAGGGTTTTTTTTTGTAAAAAGAAATGTTCCTGTCTGGAAACATGCCGTATGGTCTTCCAGCATGAGTCTCCTCTGCTCTGCTTGCTCATGTGAGCTGGCAACAGCAAGATGAATGTCTGTGTGGACAGTAACTGTACATCTTTGCTCATGACACGGATGAGTTTGCTGTTAAATGTCCATTCCTCAATTATTTAATCTTTGCTGACAAGGGAAGGAGATCCAGTTTCCTGTGTGGGAAAACTGGAGTGCTCAGACGGAACATAACACTGCAACAGTATTGGGACTCTCCACCTACTATTCAGGTTTCACTGCAGGCTTGGGACAGCGCAGGGCAGATCTGCCTTCACTGGAGCAGCCAGCAGCTGAGCAAAGCTGGGGAGGTACTGAGGGGGAGCTGTGGGCACAGCAGCACTGGCAGACGTACAGTAACACCACACCAGTGAGGTTCACTTGGTTTTATTTTCCTCACTGTTCTCTAAGGACCAAGTATTATGAAGGTCTGTAAGTTTCAGTGTTTTCCTGCAGTATGTGCTCAGGAAGGACAGAAACTCCTATTTTCACAGTCACTCTGTTAAATGCCACGTTAATAAAGGACGTGGTTTAGACTCTGCTGGTATTTTTAAAAACATACATTAATTCGATGAACTACAGATAACACCTTGTAACATATTTAGTATTACTTGAGACTATCCTAAGAAACTGAGGTTTTCTGTTAGAAATTTCTGCAGTCTGTTGACTGGCTTCTAAAAATCTCTTATGTCTATGTGTTTAAGCTGTATAAATACCTTACAAAAACAAGTGTCTTGATAAGATAGGAACAATTCCCCTAACTTTATATATATGTATGTGCGTGTGTATATATAGTGGGATTTTTTCATTGCAAAGACACATATATAAGTTTGGGAACCTCAGCTATTCCCTGGTCAATGGCTTCATATTGCCAAGACAGTTGCGAAAGCACCAGCAGTTTTTTTGACTTTGTACAGAGAAAGGTAGAATTGGTCTGTTTTTTTGGTTTTTTTTCCCCTAGAAGAGAGTTGAGACCAAGAGAAACATTTCATAAAAGAGAAAATTCATCATAGAATTCAAGAGAAATTTCATAAAATTCACGAGAAATTTCATAGAAGGTCAAAAGCTACTGAAAATTGTCTTAAGAGTATTGTCAGACAACCAGCCCTCACAACAAATGCTGCCTCTGGTGTGTGACACTCATCTACATTGTTTGTAATATGCACTGGATAATTTTACTTAGAAAATTTCAAAGGTGACAAACATTTTATTACCCCACAATTAAATAGCAAATTAGTTTGAAAAAGCATTAAATTAAATAGTACCTTGAGGAAGGCCCCCTGGAAGGTCTAATCTAGAAGAAGTGAAAGCATTGGTGGAATTGAAAATGCGTGTCCCAGCTTACATTTGTAATCATCCTGAGTAAATCCCATCAGAACTTGGGAAATTACTTCTGTGTTGACTGCCCATTTTATGACTTCTTAAGGTCTGTTTAAAACTCAGCTATATGTTACCTGTATGTCTAAAATGTGTATATATGATATATAAAACCCACAAGTTATTTCAGCAGTTTCTGCACAGGACCTATACTGGCTTATATATTACATCAGATGAATGATTGCAAATGACAGGTGAGCTCAAAAGGCACACACAGTTTTCATTAATAATGTTCAAAGTGATACTTAAAGAAAAAATTCAAGACTTCAATGGGACCAATTAACTGTTATGCACGTCTTCCCAAAGACACAAACAATAATCATTAATTGATATTCATATCTGCATGTAGCTTACATTTGAGGGAATATTTTAATTAAGCTCTTCACCATTGAAAGATGTTAGTGTAATCTTAATGGTCTAGCAGGGAAATTGGAAAAGAAGCCCAAACTCAGCTTTAGACTGTCAAACGTATTAAATGGAACCAGAGACCTTTAGCTGCAGCATTGTATTTCTTTGCCAATAGTCTCTGACAATCAAGAGTATCTTATTAAAAAGCCATATTCCATATATGTGCCCTGCATCCTTCAATTCATCTGGTGCTCTCCCATATCAGACTGCGCTTTGAATTACTTAAACTGGGATTTTTAAGGATATGTGCCTGCATCAGGTTGCCATAAAAAAGCATAAACTGAGAAAAAGTCTCAAGACAAAAAAGCCTGTATGCTTTTGACCATGGGTAGGGTTAAAATACATCGTTTTCTCTCAAAAAAGTCCTGGAAAATTAGGGAGATAACATCTTGCTGTGCAACAGAAGAAACAGGACTGCATGGGGAAGAAGGATGGGTTTGCTTAATGAAGTATTTGCTCAGGGCACTAAATTAAATCTCTGTTAATGAATTTAATTATGTTTTCCAACTTTCTGAGAGCCTGGTTTTACAGTTTATGCAACTTCTGCATTGAGTCATACAGCACGTGTTCATACCAATGCTGCAGGCTCTCATTAGCGAGACTCAGAAATCAAGCACTTCTGAGGGCACCGAAGTCTTCATTCTCCTGTCTCTTTCACTGCTGGGTGACACAGGCTGCCCCATGCCCACCCAGCAGGTCTACTGCTTTCCCTTCTATTCCCTCACTTGGTGAGTTTTGTCCATGATCTCTGCACAGTGATGCCTTATGGCTCCCAGACCAGACTCTTCTCTAGCAGGTCTTCCTACCTGAAGGTTCTTTCTAGATTCTTTGGTAATGCCTCCGGTTTACCTCCTTAATTTGACAACTGGATAGATCTTAGTAATTTAAATCCCCAATATACTTTCTTCACTCTGCCCTCACCCTCCCAATTCTAGGAACACCTAAAGCCAGGAAAACCCTTTTTCTCCTGTGAGTTATGCAGGCTTTCCTCCTCCCCAGTCCCAGCTGTGCATCCACTTCTTACACTGAAACCAGAAGTTTCCTGCTCTCTAGACTGTCTGTGATCACAGCAGTACTGAGCCCAAGATAAAAAAGCAATGACTAATGATTCACATGCAGAGCTTTGCTACCTATACAGCTAATCCCTGAATTGCAGGAACCAAGCTTTATTTGCTAGCACAACCCTCCATTGCAGTGCAGCTTTCACAGCAACAAGCATCTTGCAGCGGGTGCCCTCACTGCCTCTGAATACAGGGCTGAAGTGTCTCAAGTCAGACAGTCCAGAAATAAGCCACCTTGAAAGAGAGCACTTTTGTCTGAAAACATAGCTCCTCACTTAAAGGCAAAACTGGCACAAGATTTTTCCGAATGGAGTTGCTTCCTAGCTTCATTTCTAATAGACTAACCCCAAGTATGTCAATGATCAGTGAGTGAAAGGAGTGACAGGATTTATGAAGAGCGTTAGCTCTGAAATACTGCAGTGTCTCATGGTCTGAAGAAGCAATTAAACTTGATATAGTTGGGAGAACAAATAATCCCAAAGTGGAAAGCACACGTTCAGTTTGTGATGGAAACAAACAAAAAAAGCCTAAGAATGAAGTGGTAACATACAGATCTGAATCATACACGTTGCTTCTGTGTTTTGCTGCATTGTTTAATAGGAAACATTTGAAGTGAAGAGCTGTCACCAACTGCCACCAAACCTGCATCTCATCCTAATAAATTAGCAGAACTCTCGAGCTGGAACCATTACAAGCTTTTTCAACACTTAAAATAGGCACTTAAACACTTAAAATGATTTTCCCCCTTTGGCCAGTTAGTTCTGCTAATACTGCAAACTGATTCCAGCAGAGAAGAGAGAGGTTGGTACTTCTTGCGTATGACCTTCTCCATTTAGAACGGGTTTCTTTGCAGCAGAAATTTGTCATCACAGCACTAGTTCCAGTTACTGTGCCAGAATGTCCTGTTTGCAGCCGAACACCACATCTGTACTTCTGAATTAACCTTCTCAGCTTAACTCAAGGTAATTTCATTTTCTCCTTCACCATCATTTAGCCCTCACAATCCCCAGAACCTCACTGTACTCCCGGTTCCCTCCACGCCTCCTCAAACGCCCTTCCTGTCTTTTCCCATTTCTCTCTCCTAACTGGTCTTTTGGTTTCTGCTTCCTGTAGGTCTCAGCTGAGGTTTTCCTTCTGCTTACACCTTTCGTGCTGCAGATGACTGTGCAAGCTCTTCTCTAGAACTGCAGGACTGATCTTGAAACAGGCCCATGCACGAAGACTGCCCCTCAGATCTGCACACAGGCAGCACTGCCTGAGGCAAACATGCAAATGTGCATTGCCTGGTGTGTTCCTGAGGGCAGGCTCTTGCCAGCCTCACCAGGAGCTGAGTGTCCAGACCGAGCCCTGCAGTCTCTTTTCCTTTACCCTACTGACAAACCTCCAGAGCCAAGGAGGATACCGCAGACTCATATCTTCTCCGCTCTGTTGGCAATCTCTTGGTCCACAATACAGGAAATAAACCCAGCAAGTGGTTGGTTTTATTGGCATTTTCCTATCATGAAGGAAATCAGCTGCTGCTGTATCCTGCCTTTTTCAGTTTAGTGTTGTCTTTCAGAACAGAAAGTTTTGGCAGAAGCTTCTTGTCAGCTAGAAGCACCTATTGACTTCTAACATTTGCTAGTACAGGATGGCAGGTCTGATACAAAATTTGAATGGTGGCTAATTGATTATTTCAAAGTAAAGGAAAAAGATCTGCTAAAGATAGCCCCAAAGTAGTTTTGGATTCCTTTATTTTCTTTTACTTCAAACAGAAGCATGCTCTTATAGTGATGTATCACAGAGTTCACAGTAAATGCCAGTGAATCCTATAATGAAGCCTGCTGCATTTGCATATGCAATTAATACTGCATATGGTAGTTTGTTAGTTATCTCTTTAAAATATTCAGTAATCTGCACTTCAAGATGTACCGCACCATGCAAGGCCTTTAAAGTGCTTTCCAAATATATTTCATTCATCTTCAGGAACTTCTTAGAGGTACACATTGTCATCCTTACTCTAATAATGGATAAAACTTTGCACAAAGAATTAGTGCACAATTTTTCAAAGACAGTTAGCTTAAAAACCTGGTTGTGCACCTAGGTCCCAGAAGGAAACTGGAAAGGTCCAAACACTAGCAATAGAAATAACTAAGGCATAGGAATATTTCCATGTGAGGAGAGATCAAACAGAGTAAAAGGTAGTTAAAAGAGAATGAACATATGGCAAAAGAGGCATAAGCAACCAAAGCACGACTTGCCAGTGCCTCTTTCCTCTTCATCATGCTTTAACAGAAAGCTGCAAGTGGAGATGCGCTGAAATTCAAAGGCAGGTAGTTGAAAAAGAAATAATACTGTGTACAGCTATAGGACAAATGTATAGCTAGTACAAACTTACAGCCACAAGTACCTCCGTGGGGCAAGGAAGGGCTGGGGTGTGCGCCAGCCCTGGGGACACAGTGCCAGGCACAGTGCTCAGCAGCAGCATCTCCCTGCGGCAAGGCTGTGGCTCTGACTCAGCCTCTCCATGGGTTGTGGGAGACACCAGTGTGAGCAGCAGCTCTCGGTGAGCTCCCCTTGTCACCCTGAATGGGGCTGTTCCCTTTACAAACACTTGTGCTCCAAATAAACGCAATACCTCTTCCTCCTCCATCACCCTGCATAAAGATGCAAAGAAAGCCAAGATACACCATTTATGTTTCCTAACATACACTGCTGGAATCAAATCTGGTTTAGGTTTTTAACAAACAATACATGGTGCTGTATTTGGAAAATACCTCACAGGTGAAAATATTAACTCGTAACGGTGGGGAAGGTTTTATACTTTCCTTTCTAACCCTAGCACTTCTGTTGAGGTATTCTGCTCCTGCCTCTGCAGTTGCCACTGTAAGAGTCCTTAGGTCACCAAGGAGAAAAGCATGAGATGACTTGACTGCATCTGGGCCTTTCAGAAGAGTAGTAGGAACAAATTAGGCTTGCAGCCAGGGCTGAGTTGCCTGCAGTTTGCATGCCACCTTGACAGTGTTCAGTGCCAGGCTGTGCAGGGCTTTGAGCAGCCTGCTCTAGTGGAAGGTGTCCCTGCCTGCGTCAGGGGTTGGAACTGGATGAGCTTTAAGATCCCTTCCAACACAACCCATTCTGTGATTTTGCAAATAAGGTAACCTGGCCTGCTGTCATGAGAGCTTGTAAAGAGGGGAATTATTTGATTGCTGAACTTACTTGGTTTCTGAAATCAACAGGACAATTACCTCAAAGATGAATGTCTGAAATCCATACTGCAGGAGAAGGCGCTAGCTGGGAAAAAAAGAAACCTTGGCTCCTATCACAGCAGAAAGTTTAATAATCCAGAGTACCAAATCAGGAAGATAAGAGGAATGCGGCTTTGTGTGTGCGAGACCATGCAAAAAAATGACCTTGAGCAATAAAGGCTGTAGCCTCTAGGGAGTGGTAACATACAGATATACCTGGAAAACACATGATATTACCAACAAGGTTGCAGAATTCAGCAGTTTTTTCACATAGGATGTGGAAATAAAATTGACTAGAAAAGGTGTCATCCAGACTCGATTCTAACCAAAGGTATGGAAACTGATAAAAATCAATGCAGGGGACTAGATTTTCTAATAGGGAAGGAAGAGGTTAGAGGATACTTAGATAAGCCAGAGGGTTTGAAACTGGCTGGGCCTAATATCCATCCTCAGCTGATGAAAACCTCAGGGCTGTTCACAGTTATTGGCAGGGATGAGATGCAGAAGACTGAAACAAAATAAATACACTTCCTGTCCACAGAAAGCAGAGAATGAGGAGATGGGGAATTAGATACCTGTCAGATTAGGTGCAGTTCATACAAACAAAGAAAACTAAACAATTAGAAAGCAGAGAGAAAATAACAGGAAAATAAGTGGCTGCCTGATTGGATCTGTTCAGAGTAATTGGTGTCAAACCAATCTCATTTCCTTCAATAGTAAGACAACAGATTTTGCGTCACATCTTGATTTCTCTAAAGCTTTTCACAGTATTTTATCTCACTTTTTTGTATATAAGCTAAGAAAACACAGTCTGGATGCAAATACCAGGGGGTGGATGCAGAAGTACTTGAAAAACTACTCAAAGTAGTGTCGAAGGTTCATTCTCAAGATAGAAGATACAAAAAAACCTGAGCCTCACGGAGGAGCTGTCTTAGGGCTGGTATCAGTCATTATGAATGGCAGATGAATTAGTGCAAGTAATACCAAGCTGGGAAAGGGGGAAAATAGGTTGAAGAGCAAATGTAGATTTAAAAATATCTTACAACAAACAAAACTTGGTGGTTTCTAATCAACAGGAGCAAAAGCAAAATCTACATTGATGTTGGAATAATCATCTGCACAAATGTAGGATGGGAAAGAATTTTACTGGTATTAGAGTTCCGTAAGAATCTTCAGGAGCTATAAAGGATGAAAGCCCACGTTGTAAAAAAAACAGGAAAATGCTTTTCTACAAGCACAGTGATAACTTACAAAACAAATGAAATAGCTCTTCTAACTCTTCTCCACATTATCAAAGCCTCAGCTGGAATACAAGATCCAGTTCTGGATCATGCACACCCAGAATGATACAAGACAACTAAAGAAAGTCCAGAGCAGTGAGAATGATCAATCTAATAAACAAGACCTAAACAGATTGAGGTTGCTCAGGAAAGGAGAGGCCAAAAAGAGATGATAAGTACACAAAAGACCAGTGCAGAGGAAGAGGTTAATCTACATGTCCAGAGAAGTAATAAGCTTCAAGTGTAGCAAGGAAGACTCAATTTGGTATGAGGAAAAAGCTTTATACTGGAAAAGGTAACAAAGCACTGAAATAAATTACCTATTTATGGAGTAAACAGAATAAATGGAATAAATTCATGGAGATGGGAGCCTCCACCTTGGAGGATTTATGGACAAGTCAGGAAACAGCTGCCAGAAGCTGCCTTGGGGCAGATGAATGGATCAAATTGGGTCCACAGGAGTCTCCGTGATGGCAATGCCTGTGCTGCCTTATGCCCCTAGGGCAGTCTGCCAGCTTGCCTCAGACACACCATGGGAAACTATTGAAAGCAAACAGATGCTCTGTGTTTGGTATGGAAACTACCTGAAAAGGGTGTCTTCCCTTTTTCTACTGAAGCCCTTCCACACCTTAATACCTTGCACACATGTATAATGTGCTAAAGCTCTATACATAGCTGTGGGTATTAAAGGATTTTAGGAGATGTGATAGATGAAATTCCCAGCAAGAACATGCAAGAAAGGCAGTGATGGAGCAAAATAACACTGTTTGCTCTGGCTCAGGTACTCTTGCTGTTGCCAGCTGTTCACTCTCCCCTCAGCTATTTTCATATGGATGTGCAACATTCATTAACCTTTCTCACCAGACCAGAAAACTAAAATCCAGCTCTGCTTTCCTGAGCTGCTCAGGAAGTTTTTGATACCTTATTCCCATGCATAGATTTAGAATCAATGCAATTTTCTGGACAGTAACTTGTTGATTATCAGAATTCAGGCAATAGAACTAAGTCTTACAGAATCACAAGCTCCGCATCAGCTAGTTGCCATGAGTCTGGGATACATCATCCTGACAGTGCTCTGCTACAATGAGGACTTTACAAGAAATAATAAAAGTAGCTATTTGTATACCTCTCTGAGCCCAGTTCCCCACGCAATAGTTTAACACAAAATCATGCTCTGCAATGAACTGAATTCTCAGTTGCACCCTGGGACATGCTCGTGGGGCACATCTGGAGGTGATTTCCTCCTTCTGCAGCATGGGCTGCAGCCTGCTTCCTGAAAGCCTCTTTTATCAGCAACCACCCTTCTACTGCACAGACCTAGAATTAATTGCAGTTGTGGATTGTTCCTGTTTCCCTGGCTTTTGGTACTTTACAGGGAGTCCTGCAAGTATCCTGGAGAGTGAATGCTTTATGGGGTCCCTGGTAGCCTGTGACAAGAAAAGGGCTGGACTTGACATCGCATCACTCAGGTCCCTTTAGCCATGTTCTGGGGTTGGACAGCAGATCCCCTGGGTGCTGCCTCTGTGCTTGTCTGTTCCTCACACCTCTCTCTTCTATTTCCATTGCCTGTTGTCCTGGTTTATGGTGGAGGGGGGCTGTCACATTGCTTTACTGTACTGAGAGATTGCTTCATCATTTGCATGCAGGTGGATTTGCGCAATGACACACCGTGGAGTTCAAAGCTGTTGTCTCGCTTTCAAAGTCATCCAGGTGGGTAAGTTGTCCTAAATCTGATGTGAACCAGGCTTGTGTTTTTGTTCTTGATTGAGCTCTGCTGCACTATATTCTTTTTAAAACTCTAGCTATTCTGGGAGAGGTGTATAATTTAATATGTTCAATAAATTTCTTGTCAGGCATTCGTTTACAGCTTCCTTCATCTTGCACTCAGATGTTTGCTCTTCCACAGTAATTGGATTTGCTGCAACTGTGTTTACTTTTACAACCTATGGTAAAAGCTGTTTTATTAGTTGAGGGCTATTAAAGGGCTTGCAAAGCCTCCAGCAGTCTAGCAGGTAGGGTTTGTGCAACTTACAGTGCTAGTTTTCAGGCAGTTCAGAATCCTTTTTACACTGGGTGTTAATGTACAGGTTAATATAGCTTGAACAATACATTAAGCAAAAGCTCTTGTGTACAACAGTGGCTGTGGGCATGCAGCACAGGGTCATTAACCTGCTCTGTGGTTAGATGCACAGCAGTTCAGTATATCTGCAGAGGGCCAGCCCCAAGCATCCAAGCAGACACCAGGAAGAAAAACTTGTCTCACAGGTGCTGATGTAAAGCCCATTCACAGAGAACTGGCCTCCCCATTGAATGCAAAATCTGAAGACACAGTGCAGGGGAGAACCTTCAAAACCTTCTGTGGGGACAGAGCCAATGCCCCAAGAAGCTTAGAGCCATGAAGCTGATTCAGGCCTGCAGAAAACAGAAGATTTGAAGGCGAGAGCTGCATGACATCTGCAGCCTGGTCACACCATCTCTGCCTGTAAAACAGAAGTCAAGCTAAATAGTCTCCTTTGCAAGCATTGTGAGACCTGATAAGGACAAGTGGAAGACTGTTACTATTGGGATGGGAAGCAGCGATCCCATAAATAAGCCAGTAGGCTCTTTGCTTCTGCTGGCTTGATTAGTACAATACCTAGTTCTTTATGTTGCCACCAGTTTCCTTTCCTGTTGAATAGATGTGAGAGAGTCAGAGCTGCAGGGATGAAGGCAGGCAAGGAGAGAGGTCAGGAGTAATGATGGCTTAAAAAGCAGGGCTGCAGGAGATGGCTCATGGGGCTCACTTTTTAATTTGCCCCTCACGTTTGCACTGGTCCTCAAGTTTCTCCCAGAAGTCCCATCATATTTGTTTTCTTTCTCTTCTTAACAACATGTGTGTGTTGTACCTAGAGCTGTCATTTGTTCTCAGTACTCAACGACAACTGCTTTCAACCTTTTCCTTTTGTATTTAACAGGCCCAGCAGGGAGTTCTAAACGTCTGAGCTCCAAAGGATGCTTTTAAAATCAAGAAGCAAAAGTGCAAAGAGCTGCAGGGAGCACTGCTGAAACTTTCAAAAGGTGTGAAGGAGTATAAATGCTCCAGCACAGCCTGCTGATTCACTGCTTGCTCCTGCAGGGGACAAACCTGCCAGCAGTGCCTGCACTCTCCACAGCAATCCTGACCTTCTTGTTCTGAGCAGCACTGACCACAGGCTCTCCCTGAACCCCTTTGCAGGGACAAACTGGTGGAAGGAACTTGGTCCTTACAGAGTTCCCCACTATTCTTCAAACTCTCTGGTTTGGAGGAAGTTGCAGCACAGGATCCTCAAGTTTTATAAACGTGAAGAGAAAAATCAAGAAAAGCAAATGTCCAGCAGTAGGGGCAGTGAATGGCAAGCAGATGGCCAGCAACAGACAGAGATCTTCCTGACATGGAGAAACAAGCCATCATGCAATTGTGCTAGGAACTAAACTTAGGTCAACAGGAAGCAAGTGACATGTTCGTGTTTTTGGGAAAGAAAAACAGAGACAGCAATTACTGGAGCTATTACTTTACAAGGGGGAAAAACCATCATAGGGTGTGGTAAAAGAAAGAGATAAGTGATAGAATGGGCAATAGATTCAGGTCTCCCTAGTTCCAGTACTGTATAAAGATTTGCTCTTGTCATCCTAGTAAGTTTTCAAATTCTATTGGACTGATAGATCAGCTCACTTGCTGTGCTAGACCTGATGTCCCTTGAGCTGTAGTGTATCCTGCCCTGCCAAAAGAAAGCCCTAAGATGTATCCATGGCTGCTGCCTGTGCAGGCATCAGCCTGTCCTGTGTATCATCATAAGTACCACACAAGGACACCCTTGATGGCCATGGATAAAGTGGGAGTGCAGAAGGAGCCCTCTGGTTCATAACGTCTCTTTGATCCACTGCACCCTAACCTGTCCATCTCCAAGGCTGTATTTAACCTCTTCAGATGTATTAGAAGTGCTTTTTCTTCAGGACATTTCACTCCTGTAGGCTCCTTTTTTTCTGGTGTGGGAAGATATCTCCTCCTGAAGTGGGATCCTTGAAGTCCTCTTGTGTTCATTTCTGGGCTGCCTCTTCACCCTGTGCTTTTTGGCTCATACAAGGTGATCCTCCACCCTCAGTATATAACACTGTGACATCTGATAGAACTACAGTACACCACCACTGGGGTAGAAGAAAATGATTTACCTACATTTTCAATGAAATACATGAATTCAGTGTGTATTAAACAGGACACTACACATTAGTGGCTGTATGTGGGACAATAGGAGCATTGAAAAATGTGCTATAGAAAGCACAGCAGCACAGTATTTTGAGCTATATGATAAACGAAAACTAATACACATCACAGTTTTATGGAGTACCTCTTCTTTTCCCCCTCCTAAAATATGCATATTGTACAGTAAAATTTTCACAAGAATGAGCTGGGGGGTGTGTGTGGAACCACCTTCCTGAAGAAGTCAGAATTAGGTCATCTCAACATTGTTGCGAGGTTTATTGAATTCATATTTTTCCACCTCATCAAATGACACAGTAGAAGAAATTCTTTAAGAATAGTAACAATTCAGAGGTCAGGACAAAAGGCAAGAAAGGGGGACAATTTTGTCAACAGGTAAAATCTTTTGAATCCAGGAGAACTGAACTATGAAGAAATTTTCAACACAGAAGAATCCAATTAGGACAAAACTGGGTCAGGTGTTCAATGGAAAAGCACAATGTTTTTCCCCACTTTACAGTGCAGCAAACTTTAATTAATAACAAGCCCAAATTTGAGATATAAAATTGACACTCTGTCCATATGAAGTTGGTATTACTTAGAAGAGTAAAATTCTGTGAATGCCCTAGAGAGTTAATGTCCACCATAGTGGGCTCTGTGACTATCATGGGGCCACAGAAGCTCCCCTAATCTTTCAGAAAGATCTGAGATGATGAAGCTGTAAATAGAGACAGGTTTTCATATAAGCTCACTATATCTTGCATCCAGTTTCCACCTGCCTTGTCCTGTGGTAAGGTTTTTCAGTGGTACATACATGTGGATGGAGATGCAATGCTGAGATGGAGCTGTGCACCACGGCTGACATGTTAGCCGAAGCTCTGACATGACAACAACTCACAGTGCCACTCAGAGCTCACCCTTCCTTGTGCAGATAAAATTGCCCCTGGGGACACCAGCAGTTCCTGCCTGAGCAAAGAAGTCTCAGAAATTTCTGGAGACAGATTAGGATGATAAAACCTGTGTTGTCCCAGTTGTGAGCTTCTTTCACATTTTCCAGCTCCTCTTGAGCTTTAAAATGTCCCTCTAGAGCCTTCCAGGGTGCTATCTCCAAGGATGCCCACTCATTCTTGGAGAAGGAGAAGAGCACACATCACTGGTGAGCCTGTGTCTGTATCACTGGGCCTGCCTTTACTATGTATCTGCTGCAGCTCAATAGCACAAATCCATTCATTACCCTCTAGCTCAAGATCCTTCTTTTGTTTCTGGGGCAGAAGTAGTTTATACAACTGAAGCATGAAGTGTTGCACTATTTGTGAGGCTTTTTTATTGTTACTTTTATTTTTAACTCCTTTGTTGGGTGTTTAGGCAAAGAAGCTGCCTGGTATGCACTTTGACAGTATACCAATTGCTCATAGTCACAAGACACTAACCGTAGAATCACAGACTGGTTTGGGTTGGAAGGGACCTCGAAGACTATCTAGTTCAAACCCCCTGCCAGGGCAGGGACGCCTTCCACTAGATCAGCATTTTTAATGGTTTACTTCTTTGTCATTTTATTTTCCATGTGATGAGAGAGTACTAAAATTTGGGAATCCCTAGAAGAAGACTAAAGAGGTTGTACGTGCTTTTGACTCCTCAGACAAAGCAAAGTCTTGGCATGGCTGAGGGAATCTCTTACAGGTTTTTTCATGTTGAAACTTATATATAAATCTTTTCACAGTCTAAATTTTAATGAATATAAGAAATAGTGTCATTATTAATGTGAATGTATCAACATCTCAGAACTATACTCTCAATGAAAACACCAAAGAAATTAAGTGAAAAAGAGTGATGAAATCCTTCTTTTCTTTACAAGAATTCTAATCCAAATAATGAAACAAGTGAATCTGTAGTCACACAAGCATACCCACACCCTGATAAACCAGAACAGTTCACTAGCCCACAGCAAAGTGACTCCTCATTCCCACCTACTGACAATGGTGACAAACTGTTCAGCTTTCATTAAAAGCCAAACACAGGCTTCACTGGGTGTCACAGCCATTCACACACACCAGCCCCTGGAGTCCTCCTGCAAATAAACGTACTTCAAACTAAGCTGAAATAAATGAATTAAACTGTTTCATTATGGTCATACCTGTTTTAAATGGGATTTAAAGGCTATAGAAACTCTTCAGAGTATTATTTTAAGGGATAAGAAGTTAATGTTACTTTGTACAAAAGCTGCCTCTGACTTTGAGCAAATATAAAACCCATCTGAACAACTGAACTTTAGATGCAGCCTCCTTTCATATGTACACAGATCATTTTCCTGACAAAAATATCGATCAAACAATGCTTGAAATGAGGGCAGCCATCCTTAAACCAAAGTGAAGAAAAAGCTGTGTGCACACTACATTTGGAAGTTGTGCAAATATGCTCACAAACATCAGGGCCATAATATTAGCATTTCCAGTTTCGGGAGAGAACCTGTGTGAAGAACAGCATGAGAATTCTGCATTATTCTTACTACAGCTCTGAGTGACTGTTTATTTCCCTGCTTTTGCACAACATGCTGATGGACCACCTTCTGCCAGTTTCGAAGAAACAAAAGGAAACAGGATCACCCAGAGCACCACCAATGTATGCTCTGTTCTGTTATCTTCCCACTGGACTGAACCCCTTAGCATGGAATGAGGTGTGAGAAATGAAGGAAAGGGCCTTAAAATTCTGTTTAAAAAGGAGTCTGGATGAATCAGGCAAAAAAGACCTGGTGCCAGTGTGCCTTCATGTTCCATCTCACAATCTGGGGTTGTCTCTTGTAAGGAACTAAACAAAACCCTTCCAGCTAATGGATCCAAAGGAAGAAAGGACAGTGCTGGTGCCTGGTGGCCTTGGCCTTCCACCTTCCCCAGAACACGCTGCACCTTGTGTCATGTGTGGGTCTCAGCCTCACACTGCAATTTATGATACATGAGTAGGGAGCATGATCGCAGGATGAGACTCAGGGTGAGACTCACTGTACTTTATTTCTGAGATAAAGTACAGTGTTTTAGCATTGCCCTTCAGGAGGAAGGAAGGAAAGAACACTCAGTACTGGTTAAAGTGCCTGCTTGCTGTTTATGCTGCCAAGAGTCAGTTAGGTTTGTCTTTTTACCACGTTTGGCCATCAGCTACAACCTACCCCTTGGCCTCTGGTACGTGAAGCAGGTTAGCCCCCTGGCATCTTTTCTCCCTCCACGCTCTGAGCTGCCTGATAAGATGGTGTCAGGCACATCTAAATGATGTGTAAGAAACAGACCTTATCTCTCCCCAGAAGTCAATCCGACTCCTATCAGGATTATCAGATCCTCTCACCCTCCTTGCTGATGTCCTCTATCTAGGATGTTTGTCAGACTGAAATAACAGCTGATATAAACACAGACTGCCTGCCAGAATAAAAATAGCCTTTTTGCTTAATAGAGAAAGACAGGACTGACAGCAGTGTGCCAATGAGAGAAATCAATTCTAGTCAGCCACTGGCATAGAAGACAACACTAAAAATTGAGGAGACAGAACTCGTATAATGTTTTAGAAATTTTCTTATGTAGTAGTAGGAATCGGGGAAGGACTCAATTCTTACCCATCCCGCTCTCTCTGACGTTCGTGCTCCTCCCCACAGGAGAGGTACATTTGTCTGTCCTAAGCTGTTTTGCTGCCTTTTTCGTCTTGACAGCTTATTAGGAATTATACACTAACACTGAATCTTATTTTGTTACTTTCTACATCAGAAGTAAGTGTCTGTGGCTGAGGATATGAGAAAGGTGCAGCTCTCTGTTTACCTGGGAAGCATCAAGCACTTTCAGTGGAAAGATTTTTCAAGTGTAGGTGAAAAGCAGAGATATAAAATATCCAGCTGATATTACAAACCAAGAGCAAAGTAAGATCAATGACACAAAGTCAGGATCCTGATTATGCATTACACCCACCACGTTGCCTGTGATCTCGCACCCAGCTTCTAACGCATGAATTAGATGATCACTCTGATTAATCTTGTCAGTGGTGGCAAAGCGAGAAGTTTATTATGTGCATAGTAGTACATAATTGCACACCCTGCTTGCAGATTCTTAGGGTTTAAAGTCTACTTATTTAGTACCTTCCCATTTAAAAGTTCAAAGGATTTTATGGCAAAGGTTAAGCTTGGAGGAAACTGAATCTGGTCATTACATTTAATTCCATTGTATATATGAATAAGTTGAATATGGAGGGAAAAAGACATTCTGTCTGTCTGAGTATCGTCTTGAGGAAGTGAGAGGAAAACTTCTGACACAGTCCTGTCATGGTTTGGACGTAGAAAACCATCGCAGAGGGAGCAAACAAGCTTATTTCTGTTCAGGAGGTCCCTGCCTTTGGTTGTTCTATGCTCACAAGCAGTGGCACAGCCCTGTTAGCTTACATGAGTGTGCACAGTGATTTGCAGGCCAGAGCTCCCCTGTAGGTATAAACACTTTCTAAAGATTTCACCAGCCACTTGGAAAGCCAAAGACGTGCAACAGGTAAAAATCCCAAAGCTGGAGCAGAACGCTGTGTACTTGCTATAAACAGCTCACGCTGAGTCACAGCTGAAGCACACACCCCCAAAATATGTTCATTAATGACACAAAATAACACCACTGAAACCGCCTGGTTTGAGATTGATTAGGATAACTTCATGCAGACCAAAGCAGAGGTGCTGACCCAGAGCTGGAGGGTGTCTTGGAGGTACATTGTGTGTTGTGCTTTGGGTAAAGGAGTCAGTGTGCACCACACGTACCAAGTACCAACATATATGGTACTTGGCTGGAGCGGGTCCAAAAAAGGGCAACAAAGCTGGTGAAGGGTCTGGAGCACAAGTGTGATGAGGAACAGCTGAGGGATCTGAGGGGGTTTAGTCTGGAGAAGAGAAGGCTCAGGGGGCACCTTACTGCTCTCTATAACTACCTGAAAGGAGGATGGAGTGAGGTGGGGTAGGTCTCTTCTCCCAAGTAACAAGTGATAGGACAAGAGGAAATGGCCTCAAGCTGCACCAGGAAAGGTTTAGATGGAGATTAGGAACAATTTCTTCCCCAGATCGTGGTCAGGCATTGGAACAGGCTGCCCAGGGCAGTGGTGGCATCACCATTTGTGGAACTGTTCACAAACCATGTAGACGAGGACCTTGGTGACATGGTTTTGTGCTGATCTTGGCAGTGCTGGGGAACAGGTGGACTTGATGATCTTAAAAGTCTTTTCTCAACCTTGTTGATTCTATGGTTCTATCCTTTATGAGAAGAGAGGCAGCAAACAGCCATGCTGAAACTGCCAAGGAAACAGAAATATTACAGCTCAGATAATGATTTCCTTTCAGCCATCAAGCATGCAGCAGCTCTGTCACCTCTTGCAAGTAGAGGATGTACCTCGCAGTTCACAAAGGCAGTTCACATATGCAGGGTTGTCTTGTTTGTTATTCTGGAAGATGCTGGTTTGCCTCAGTTTACATACAACCAGACCTGTACACTCAAGGAAAGCTCTCTGAGCTCATTCAGAGGCATTAGATGATGAGTTTTTTGTTTAAAGAACAGCAGTCACAGATGGACCAGAAAGGGGATTAGTAAAGGCAAAAACCCAAGTGTGGGCACCAGGAAATACAAACCCAGGCCTTTCAGTCTATTCTGTGACTATATATTTCTAGAAGTGCTCTTGCCTTTCACTGTACAAAAGTGCTAGTGCAGTGCGAGGTGCCCCTGCTCATGTTCACACACTCCATCCCATTAACCACACACTGAACCATGCATAGTACCACTGCCTCACAAGCACTGCAGCTTGTGTGGAGACCCCTTGTCCATCAGCTAGAGCTGCCTAACAGCCAGGCCAGAGCAAAGGAACATACAGGAAGTGAGCCAGAGCCTAGACTTAAAAAGGCATCTTCTTAAAGAAAATAAAGGAGGAACAGACAGTTAAAAGTTCAAGATTGTATCTACCAGTTCCCCAAAAGATGGGAATTTATATACAGGTGTGTTCAAGCCAAACTAAGACTATAAGGTCCCCATGGAGAATGGAACTTTAGTTGTCAAGAGAATCATCTCATTGGTTTGCCTTTCTCCAGAGACCCTTAAGGTTTATCAGCCTGATAATTTACTCAGTAGCTGAGAGATAATATAAATCAGCCACCCCATCAGATCACTGTACTTTCCAGTAGCAGAAAAAAAAAAGGGCCTTATGCTAAATCAAAAAGAAAGTGCAAATTTAACTTTTAACAGTCCAGAGTGAAATCTCAGTTTGATACTCTGTGCTCAGACATGGCCACAGTACAAGAGTCCTTGAACAAAGGCTGTGGCTCCTCATCACTAAGACAGTAAATGTTGTATCTTGTGGAAGGTAAAAGCTGTCTCCTGCTCTGCTGGGGGAAATGTTGCTCCTTCCCTTTACCTTGTAAGCCACAGGCTGAAGCTGACAGATGGTAGTTTTCCCCAAGAACATCTAGTGTGGAGCAGCTGCTGCAAAAACTGTTCACTATTGTATTTAAACACAAATGGAGCAGATGGGGCATGGTGTGGCAGTATGTGGGTTTTGTGAAATTTTGGTTATTGTTTCAAACCCAGTTTTGGATACAAACAAAAGCTCAGTTAGGAAAACTCTGAAGTCCTTCCCTTGGCTCTGTTAATGACAAGTGGTGTGGGCTAATGCTTTTGAAAAGCAGTATATAATTTTCAGTGCTCCACATGATGTTTAGACAGAGTATCACAAAGTCTTCTCAGCTGCCTTGCCTGTCCGGATGCTCCCAGATGTCAGAGTAGGAGCAGAAGGGCAGCCAGAGCCAAGATCTCCGACTCCAGTGTTAGCATCCTCTTTCAGTGACAGGGACCTTCAGAAGAGCATATTCATTAGGGGCTGAAAGGGTGCAGAGTTTCAAGAAGCTTAGCCTGTTTCTGCCCATGGTAATTCTGGTCCTGTTCCTCTGTTTAAAAATCCATAGATTGTAAATTTCATATTTGAGAAATTTCACTTTGAAAGTCTCTATATAGACAGTACTGATGAGTTTAAATAATAACTGCCTTGGTTTCAGCATGTAGGCAATGTGTTAGCAGTGTATTTCTGTAAGCTGCTCAGTACAAGCAAGGTCCACAACTGTTGCAGGAAGCTGGAACTGCAGCCATAAGTTATCTAGGCCAAAGGCACCTTTCAGCTATTTCAGCTGTTGTCTGCAGGCACTTCATATGCTGTGCTGGAGATTTAGCACACACCTTTCTACTGCTGCATGTACCTGACACCTATTTCCTCTTTGCATAATGAAGTGTGGCCACAGAAATTGCTTTTTTTGCTAGGATAACCCACACTTGAGGAATTTATACTATACTGGCAGTGTAGATTCCTATGAAGCACCATACTCCTACAGGATCAAGCAGGGCTATTGTCGTGGTTTAATATTAACAGTAGTTAATAGCAGTTAAAACCAGAACATTGAGAATAATTTCTTTGTGTAACAACCAGCACACAAGCATTGAGAACTAACCTATTGTAACAAACAGTCAATAGTCTCTGCTGGAAAACAAAGGAGTGACAACCTCATTCAAGCATCTCACCTTAAAGCAAAGCAAGCAGCAGATTTCCCAAGGACAAGAGCTTCATTGAAGCATGTATATGCTCTATGTTCTTATCCATGGGTGGACATTGTAGAAGCAACTGCAATGAAGCCATAATTGTGTATGTGTTCAAACTATAACATCTGAATATGTCAACTTAACCTGAAGTTCTAGCATCTTAATGTAAAGTTTACCTTATCTGTTTTCCAGTGTAATTCACAAAGTATTCCCAATCTCCTGGTCACAATTGTAATTTAAACTTTGTCAGAAAACAACAAGACATCATTACAATTGCTCTGGATTACTCAAATATTTCAAACCTTCCCTCTTCTTAGGAGCTAGGGTAGCAAGTGTGCAATTCTCCCCTCCTCACAAGCACATGAGACCAGGCAGAGGGAAGGTGCAGCTACCCAAACCCAAGAAACACTCTCTCCTAAAACTTTCTTCTTCAGTGCCTTTTCTTTTTTAAAAAAGCCCAAGTTTCTAAATAGCATCTTTGAATGCATTCAGGCAGATAACAAAAGGAATAAAAATCCTGGGTGCTCAGACAGCCCAAATCATAACAGACTTTGCTAGAGCTGGAGAAAGGAAATTACCGGACATTGGGTACTTATAACACTTCCCTGTGATAGGAGCACACAGACTTCTGAAGGCTCACAAAAGCCAGAATAAATGGGTTTTTCTGTTGCACTCTGTCTTGCTTGCACAATTTGATCATATCAATAGACCTTGCAAAGCTAGAGCTGGTACATAAAGCAACACACAAACAGTCTGTATCACTGTCCTAGCTTCAAAATGCTGTGCAACAATCAGCACCAAGTACCTCTTAATGAATCCAAACATAGAAGAGGTTAGGAAAAATACTCAAAGCAACAGGAAGTAGGAGAAACAGGTACATGCATGAGAACTAAAATAAAGCAAACCACCAATGAACCAAAAGTTTCATAACTTTTTACCTCTGGTAATGTACTTGCTGCTGGTCTCCTTTGAACCTTTTATTAATGTTGCCATGTCATTAATATGAGGCCAACAACCTTGCTTTTTCTAGGTTGCCATGAATTCTGAAGCAGAAAGGAATAATTTGGTATCTGTGGGTAGCTGAAGGTTGTTTTAATACCTGCGTACTTGTAGCTTACCATGAAAAATGACCCTCGAGTTGCTATAAAAAGCAGCTGCTCAATATATATCATATTCAGGAACATTTAGGAACACTGTAAATCTGCTGTTCCTATTAAACAGCAAGACTATCTGCACAGACATGTTTTGATTTATAGAGCTCACTGTCTAAAATTCATCCCTTCTGCCTGTATTTAATATCTCCGTGTCTCTGCATGAATCATTGTTTATAAAAACAGAGACGTAATGAGAATTAAAGTATCTTTAGCAGTCAGCTCCCTCAAACTATCTGCTACAAAATACATTTACCTTTCAATCTGTGGTGTTTTCCTAAAACATACATGAGACTAGAGAGCAAGACCGGTGAGATTTGTTAAAGATAAATATTCTGAAAGAGGGCTAAACTGCTTACTAGGGAAACATTCATCCACATAAGCTCAGTAAGGTTTTTGTATTTTCTGCTAGTAATAGCCAAGAGCTAAAAATAAGCCATAATGTTTCCAGCAATTAGAACAAAATGAGAAGTTACAATGATAAACTTATTAAAATGTAACCCCTTCTTTCATCCCGAGCTTCAGAATGCAAGCTGCAGCTTACTAAAGCAAACAGATCTGTAATGAAGTTCTTGAAACAATCTTGAACACAGGCAAAGAATGGTTTAAGATTATGTCACATTTATTTTCAGAGCTGCAGTGAAAGTCACAACACTATATTGACATTTAAATACATTTCAATTGTCTAAAGAAAGCATTTGAAGTTATTTCAGCTACTATTCAGCTCCTCTTATACTCAAACACTGCACATCCACGTACAGATTAAAGTATAATGCTCTGCAGTAAATGGCTTTCAGAATAAAATGTTTTCTATTTCTTAACATCCTACCTTCGTAATTGCCTTCTAGGAGACCCAGCTGCTCAAGTGCCTTCACAAATCCAACAATTATCACCAGTACAACAATCATTTCAAGTCCCTCCAAGTTCATCTTGAAAAATTATCCACGTAAAAGCATCTTTCCTTAGGGAGAGTCCTGACTCCAGAGTTAGACTTTAATTAAAAAGCCCTTCTAGCTCAAGACATGCCACACAACCAGATAAATACAATGCTAAGGGAGCCCAGCATATTCCCACCATAAAACATTTCCATTGACAGCAAGATGAACACAGGAATGCAAGGAAGTCAAATCTTACCATGTCTGCATCACTTGCCTGCATGGATACAGATGTTTCAGTCTCTAAGGCAACAGAATATACAGTAACCACTTTGTTTAGCATTTCCTGTCACAGCCAAAATTCACCAAATGTGACATCTAGTAAAATCTGAGGCTCCTTTTTCACACTGAATTACAGTTTTAGGGAGACCCCACAGTTTAACAACTCAGAGGAAGAAGTCCAAACGCATTTTTTTGCTTGATACTAAAGTGAACTTCAGAACACTGAAAGCAAAATCATTTCATTTAGAAAATGACCTACTGTTGTATTTCCTTACTGAGTGAAATTCAATTATAGAAGATTAGTTACACATTTGAGTTTCCTGTTTTCCCACACTGCACACACATTTTACATCAAATACAGGAATTACTAACTGGTAAGAAGAGACTTGTTAGAGGGAAGTCTTGGTTTTAAATTTTGAGGGAATTACTGAGAAGCAAAATCTTTCACCCCTCGGTGCACTGCCCTGGCGCTTGTGCAGATGGTGGAACAACTGCCCTTGGTGTAGGTCAGCTTCTGCTCACGGCTGTGTCCAGATGAGGAAAGGCAAGAAATGGCATCAAGTACACAGTGTGCCCATGGCCAGAATTGTGTGAGACTTTCTGCTCTGCCTCAGGAGGCATTTTTCCAAGCACTCAAAAAATGGGAACAGTTTCCAAGTCCTTGAACCTGACAGTTAGGGACAGATTCTCTGAAGGACCTCATTCTCACTGGAGCCCCTTAATAGCAGACATAAGCAAGCACTTGTCCTTCCTTCTTACCTGCACTCAGCTCTCAGATTTGCAGACAGTTTCAGACATGCACAGAACTAAACAAAACCCCATTCTTTCACAAATCTGGCCTCTTGTTTTGGTAACTTACACTTGTTTTGCCTGCAATGGCTGCCACTTGTGTGGGATAATCTGATTTTGAAAGCAAGATATAGATGTACATGAAAGTCTAAACGTACATTAATATTGCAATTATTATATTAAAAATACTAATCTGAAAGCATTAAATCTGACTCACTGTTTCAGTTATTGTGTTTTAACCATCTGTATACTTCTATCTTTAGCTGATATTTTGTATTAAGGTCTCCCAGGACATTCTTATCCAGCTGCATTAGGTACTTAAAGGATGTTACGAGAACTTGCGTGCCAAGGCCAAGGAACTACAAAACGAACCCCTATTGCTGTACGTGCCAGAATAAGTCCCACAGATTCTCTTGAAAGCTTGTGAATGGTTTCTTGTTGACTTTGGCTGTTCAGCATGGAGAAGAGAAGCTGCGTGGAGACCTCAGAGCAGCCTTCCAGTATCTGAAGGGGGTCTACAAGGATGCTGGAGAGGCATTCTACATCAGGGACTGTAGCAGTAGGACAAAGGGAAGAAGAAACTAAACCAGGGGAAGTTCAGGTTATATATAAGGAAGAAGTTCTTTACTGTGCAGGTGGCGAGGCACTGGAATAGGTTGCCCAAAGAAGTGGTAAATGCTCCTTCCCTGGCAGTGTTCAAGGACAGGTTGGGCAGAGCCTTGGGTGACATGGTCTAGTGTGAGGCATCTCTGCTTATGGCTGTGGGGGTTGGAACTGGGTGAGCTTAAGGTCCTTTCCAATCCAAATCATTATCATGAATCACATGACTCTATGATTCAACAATGCCTTGTTGAGTTGCAGGGTGTTGCTAAAGGCACAAACAAAGCTGTTTCCCACATGATTATTCCACTATATTGATACTGTTGTGGTATTTGTTCATTATCAATATAATTAACACCATCAGCATCTACAGCTTTTCTCAGGTATCCCCATTCAAAAATAAACCTTATACTTTTCATTATGGAATTTCATTTGAGGATCTCACAGCTCCTTACCAAATTTCTCACTGAGCATGAACACTCCTAAAGGGAGGGTAAGAATTTACTGAAGTATCAAATCCAATTGCCATCGAAATTAAATCACCTTTGGGACAGTCCAGGCATAGGGTATGATAATTTATAACACTAAACAAAGCTTTAGTATAGAAAACAAAAGAAAAATACTAACTGATGGAACTGGAGTGGGACAGAGGGTAAAAAGAAGTAACTTCAGCTTAATTTTGGTCAGGTTTAGAACTTCCGCTCTTACTAAGACTGACATGAGGTGAGTGGTGCCCATAAGCATTCAAAATTAATCTTATCTCTATTTGGAAAGGGGATTTCTCCCGTCCAGCACTTGTATCACTGCTCTCCTTTGCTGCTGCTCTCAGCTGAGCCACTGGCATAACCGAGTAAGAAATACAGAATTTCTTTTTCTTGTCAAAAAAATCTATTTTATAGGAAATAAGAACATTCCACAGAAATAGATCTTTTTCACAGAAGCTGCATTTCCAGAGCAGCCCATCTCCTGGACACTTTGATGGATGTTCCCTACATGCTAGGGTTCAAGAGATGAAGTCCAGGTTGTGCTTGAGCCTGTGCAGACCATAGAGCTGCCATTGCTCGGTGCATGAGCTCCAACTAGGGATGGCCTCTTCCACCCCAAAAAGTGGAGAAGGGACTTCCACAGACCTTCCTCTGTGACACTTTCATTATCGAATCAGGGTGCTCTTCTTATTATGGAAGCCATTTGAAAGGTTTCACCTTTTTTCAGACAAAAAGCAATTTTTCAGGCTCAGAGTACTTCTTTTCTGGCCAGCACAAGCCACCAGTAACAGTGTCTTTGAAGAGAGAGAAAGAGAGAGAAAGAGGAACGCAGTCAAATATACTCCTATGAAAGCTTATTTAACTCGGGCAACATGACAGAACAAACCTGCAGGCCATGCATTTCACACCAGTTACTTCCTCATAGCAGTATATCATATTTGTAACAGACTCTCAGGATCATTTTCAATTTGAGTGTTTTTCAGTCTTAGCAATTGTCTGTGAAGGAAAACACTGTCAACGAGAAATACCGGAGAGTTCTGGGAAGAAAACACCCAGCTATGGCTGACTGCAGTATATGATTATCTATTCCCTTATCTCCACGCGGTGAAGCAGTGGGCATTGCAACCTTAATTCCTTCTCTCTGTTACAGGAGGAAGGCCGGGGGCCTGGCCAGCAGCGTGTGCAATGCCAGGGGCAAGTTATCCAGCCAGACACCACAGTGCACATGAGGGACACATGGCAACGGGAAATTAAGCTCTGTTTATCACTACGATACACATGCAGAATCCAGCATTCCTGAGAGTTCATTATGTATGGACACTGGCCCTAAGTAGCTGCTTCATTAGCACCTGCTTTTCAGTTAGTTTTCACAGCATTAGATAAAAATCGAAGTGCATGAAGGATAGAACAAAAAGGAGAAGCAGGAGAAAGACATGGGTCAGAATTAGAAGTAAAATTACAGTCAGCTTTTCTTCAGGCAAAGAGATGGCAGATGCTCACATCCAGTGCTCTGATGCTGGATAAACTTGGAAATGGTGCAGAACTGGGTATCCACATAGGTCTGGTGGTCTGGCAGGTTAGGTGCAAAGTGGGAGACTGCACAGATAACTGACTTGTGCCGGAGTCCTCCCCTCGCTTGTGAGAAACATCACTCTTCCATTCCCAGCAAACAAGGACAGATTTCAAGTCAAATAACATGTGCATCAAACAGGAGGAATCAGGAAAGCAATTTGGGAAGCACTGAGACAGTATCTATCTGTTAGTTAAATTTTCCTGTACAGTTACCCTCAAGGGCACATCTAATATTTGACCCCACTTTGTCAGTTCACAGTCCAGATAAACGGTTGCTCTCATTTCCATCTGTCATGCCTCCCCTACACAAACGTCTTGTTTTCTTATCTTTTCCTTTAAGCCTTTGAAACTGGGACAAGCCCAAGGAGAAGAAGATGACCTGTTCAGGACCCCAGCAGCTCTCTGACTAGGGTAGCAACTGACCACAGACTGCCTTTCTCTGATCAAGCCCAACCATCTCTGATGGCCCAGAATTACATCAACCAACAAGTGAAACCAAGGCAGATCACTGCAGAGAGACCTACAGCCCCCTACAGCCCCCATGGGGATGCACCCAGGGGTGCAGCAGCACAAGCAGAGCTGCAGACCTTTCCCCTGCTTCCTGGCCTCTTCGCCGCAGCCCTTCCCTCCCCACAAGAAATGAAGAAGGGGACAGTGCCAGTTGCAGCATGAGACCATTTTACAGTCAGTGTATTACAGTTACACAGCTAACTTGGGACAGTCATTCCCAAGCTAGCCCATATGCTTCTGCTCCTCAGCTCTAACGCTGCTCCTCCTGACAGTAAGCAGTCTCCCAGCTGAGCGTTGTTGCAGCAGATACTGTCTGATCCATCATTTTATTAATAGAATGATTACGGTATAAATATTTCATTCCATGGTGTGTGTAGGAGGCTTCATCATGCCCCGGTATCTTTGCATGCGCATCTTGTTTAAGTACAGCTCTGTTAAACTTATGGCAAATGTGTCAGCTCCAGCTCTTCAATATTTCCTTTAATGCTCTCAGCAGTTTCTCAAACGCTAATAATGTTAAACTCCAGGCCACTTTATTCAGTGAATGAAAGTCACATCCAAAAGATAATTTCATTTCTAATACAGTCATATAAAAGGATGCAGTGAGAATTTAACGTAAATGGGAAATAAGTCTTGGAAAAAGAGAGTTGTGATTTTCCTTTGTTAGGTGCTGTATAAGGTACAGTAAGTACAGGTTAGGTGTCCAGGGCAGTATTTTCACATTTCAGTTTCATGGATAAACTTTGCCACACTCTTTTTTAAGGTGTCCGAGTCATATCCTTAACATAGACAGTGTCATCTTATTTTTCTGAGACTACTAACCATGTTCTTAATATAGACACCATCAACAGTGTTCAGTGATTCCAGCAGAAGTATGAACAGTGAATTACAGTTTAAACACAAGTAACTGCCATGTTTCTGTTTGCTGCTGCATCCCAGCAAAGGCAGTGCAAAACACTTGTTGTTTTCCCAGCCCCTGGGGTCTGCCAGCAGCTCACACTGTAACCTTTTAATTTTACACTTCAGAAGCAATGAGGGACTTTCACAGTTTAAATAAATGTCAAAATATTAAATTAAGATATCTCAGCTAGAGAGTTATTTTTCAGGTGAATGATGAGGAGATAACCCATCTTGTGTCACTGCAAAAATGACACCTTGATCGAGGTTCAGTGGTACCAGTGATCTCTGCAGTGATTCCGAGGCACACATTTAATCCCAAAGTAACAGCATCTGTACTAAACTTATAGTTACAGCTTGATCCATTTTTAAGGAGGCTGTTTAAAGCTGACTTAGAAACAAAAGTCAGTGGCTCTGTGTGCACCTGCAGCAAGGAAGTGCAAAATCAGCTGTGCACAGACCAGCAGCAAACCATCACCAAGAGCTGCTCTGGAGGAAAAAGCTGAGACACAACAGCAGCAACATCACAAATTCTCAGTAATGCCCCTCACGGACCATTTCCAAGGGTGCGGGGATATCATGGACCAAGGTTACAGATGAAGAGTGGGATGCACGGTGTGATGAAGAGACTTGGCTAAGGTCATGGAGTCTCTGCTGGCAGAATCAGACAGAAAATGGGGTTCCCAAATCATTCTTCAGTATCCTCCCAATCACAGGAATCCATTCTGCTCTCATGGATTTAGCAAGGAGGACAGATAACACCAGATATGGAAATCAGCTGAACACCTCACATTAAAACAAATTAATGTGTAAAGGTGATGGGAATGCCTCTTAGTGTAAAACCCTGTCATTTCAGAGGGAGCACAGAAGTTGGGTTAAGAGTGACAGCCCCTGCAGGCTTGCACTGCTGTCAGGGGTATGTGCTGTTTGCAGAAGCACTGCTTACAGATTCCCATTTCCTTCTGAAGCTTTAGTGGAACTGACTCCGTCAGACTGACAGGGCTTTAGAGAAGCCTCAGCTCCCTCAGCTGAATAACAATGGACAGCGTTCCAGATACCAACACAGTGGATACTGGGACTGCTTTTTCTCTGCTATAAAAGAGATAAAGAGCACTAATGGTATGAGAAAAACATCCATATGGTGCAGAGCAGAGCAGGGGGGAAATAAAGCAAGTTTACAGAATCTGGGTGAAATTTTAATGTGACGAATTTTCCCTCTAAACAATCATCTCAGCAAAGGACAAGGCTTAATGACAGGGTCTACCAGCAGGGAAAACCTGGAACATCCAACATCTCCAGAGGCAGTCAGCTGCCTGTAATGAGCAAAACAGTGTCGAGTATTCAGTGCACAAAACTCTGTCCCGACCACAGACAAGGCTCAAATGTGTTACTGCTGTTGTTAAATACATGCAGAAAGCAGGAACATGGATTCCTTCACTGAAAGAACTGGATTAGGAAAACACGCAACTCCTTTGGTTTTCTTGGACACACCTTTTTTTTGCTTCTTTTAAGCAACTATCATAACTATCTTTAATATACAACAGGAATTTCCTAGGGAAGAGGATCAGCAATCCAGGAGTCTGCTCAAACACAGAGAGGCAGTGCTGGATTGAAATAACCCTGCCTCAACAAGCAGTGTATGAGACCCAAGAAAGGAAACATGCTGTCTTCTGGACATTTTAGTCCCAGTTTATGATTATCATACAGACAGTCACTTCAGGTGACTTTCTTGAAGAGAAAAACCCCTATCTTAGCTCAACACATGGACTTGGGAAACAAAAAAAAGTATCTATTTTAATCTTCAACTTAATTATGTGAAGCTCCCACCTTTCCTGGTCTCATTGTGGGAATTGCACAGCCCAGTGGTTAAATCCCGTATTTGTCTTGCGGTGGAAGGTACAACAGGCTTTGTGACCACTGGAGCAGTGCACCCACTGATAGCTGCCAAGACATTGCCACACTCTCATCCCAAGTACAACTTTCAGCCAGCCACTATGTCTGACCTGCAGCTTTTGCTATTAATTTTCACACTGCATCATAAGCCAGTTGCCTTCACTTTCTGAATTCTAATAACACCCTCAAGGCATGTTCAAAAGGAAAAATGAGAACTGTGTTTGAAGATAAAATATCTTCCAAACTCTCCCATGGTAAGTACCGATTTCCAGCAATGAATGTCCTACAATCTAAAGGAGCTGCTATCTATTGCCAAAGACACAAGTTCATTCCTGTCGTGGACCGTGCCTACCTGTTTTTTGCAGCCATGGCTCTGTCGCTGGGTATCAGCTCAGTGAAGCTGCTCTTCCGCCATTCTCATGTCTGCAGCCACTGGGGATGTGTCAGCAAACAGGAGGCTCAGGCCACAATACCACAACTTCTCCCTCCCAGCCCCTACCTAAATGAGAGGTAACCACAGCTTCCCAATGCATGTGGTGGTAGAGCAGGAAGCAGCTGCTTCCCACCACCATCCCTGATGGGCACATCTGGGGGTACGGGGGACAGGATATGCCCTTGGCTCTCCAGTTACTTTCCAAGGTCTCCTCAATTCCTGGGAGGGATGGCTACACCAGGTTTAGGCTCATATTCAAACTTACTTCATTCAAAGGGCTGATGAGAATCTAGGTCAGGTCTACAATTTCACCATTAACAGTAGCAGAACTAGGGCCTGAGGCAAAGCTTCCAGATCTACTGAAAGTCCCTAGTGGTGCAATTTTATCAGAGAATACAAAATACCACTTCCTTTTTGAAGGAAGCAGATACACTTAATCACTGCTCTCTAAAACAGCAAGTTTAGTCAACGCCATGTCAAACAACACACATTAAGAGCTTAGGAAAGATTATTATGTATTTGTTTTCAAGTAGCATTCTGAAAGACATATCTTGTATCTGAAGTCAGGCTGTTATATGTTCCTTTTATCATATCATTTAAGAAATGAAGTTACTAAGCTGGTCTTGTGTGTGGATGCACTCATCTCTCTTACAGCATTTTCTATCAGACTTGCTTAGTAAGAAAACCATTTCAGAGTTACTCAGGGGTGAATTTTTACTTTCTCTCTTTCTCTTTCGAGGAATTAGAGCTGTAACTTGAGCTATGCAGAAGATATTAAAGCATGCCCTGTGCAGCTGAGCAGGTCACACAAGGTCACATCTCAGGCTCACATGCCACACTGTAATTGCACCACCATAGCCCTGGGCAGTTGACAACTGCTCAAAACAAGACTCAAGCTGAGCAGCTGATCCTGTACCTCAACAGGAATGACAAGGTTGCATCCACAAGGCTGCTACAGGTGAGTTTACAGAGATAGAGGAAAAATAAATATTTATGACTTCACTTAGGAAAAGACTTTAACTCCCCATTTATATTTAAAGGGCATCAATAGTAAGGGGAGAGAGGAATTGTTGTGGAGATTTACAAAGCATAACTGAAAAAAATGGGATGAAGCAGTGCCAAAGGAAAGTGCAGCTCTGACTCTGGTTTTCACACGTAGTCAAAACTCTCTTTCAGTCCCACCGATTTTTTTTGTCCTGTCCCAGTCTGTGCTGGGTGTACTTTGAAATCTGGAAGCATGCAATGGAGATGCCTCAACAGAAACCCAGAGAAATGAAAGACCTTGTCCACATGTATCAACACACATTCCCTACAGCATGGGGGAAATCTGAATGTTACCTGATCTTCAATACACATTAGTGGATGACATGGGAACCAGTTACAGTGACACCTGGTCTATGAACATCAAATAAAAAGTGTGCCAACATTGTAAGCAACCAAAATTTACACATATTTTACAGACCAACTGTAGTTGGGTAGGCACCTGCAAGAAGACAGCAGAAAAGCAAAGGGATGCTGACCAAAAGGAGGTGCCCAATTTTCAGGCTCACTGCATCCCACAAGGATCAACTGTGTAATGGTATCCAATTTCCTAGAATTTGTCCTTAACAAAGAAATGGTGACTCTAAACTCCTCAAACCAACAGGTATTTGATTCAAAATAGACAATAGAATCAGACAGGTTTATAAGGACAAAGGTGACAGGGGAGAAAAAACAACTCAATTTAATTTCCTCATCTCCAAAACCAAATTCAAAAGGCTTTAGAGATCTGTCCAGCTTTCAACCGTTGCATAACCCAACAACAATCAACTGAACACAGGAGAAGGAATCTCTGGGACTCTCCTGCTTCACTTCTATACCACACAGTTTTTCCTGGTGGGTGATATATTTCCCCCACTCCTTCAAGGATTGATTAATTCTTAACTCATTGAAAATTCCACTTTCTTCTACCAAAGATTTAGTTTGCTTAGACTAGAGATGTTGATAACTTTCTGGTAGACCAGGCACCATTCCCTGGAGCTGACTAAATTATTAATGGGCTGTAAACTCCAAGTGAAAATACCCTTTCAAATGTGGTGAGGCAAAGTTTAGCACTTCCATACACTGTGCTTATATTTAAGAGACATATCAAAAAATAAACTTTCCTGAAGCATGTAGCTAAATGCATGAGGCTCATTGACACTTCTCAAGCCAGATCAAAACCAACACAACCCAATCCCTTGAGATCAGTCATCTCTGAGAGATACAGAGACAGCCAGCTAGAGGATCTAGATCTATACAGAATTAGGAAATCATGTTTTGTCAAGAGGATTACATTATAATAGCAACTTACTCATTTGCTAAAGTGTTTATAGCTCTAACAAACATGGAGAGATGAAATATCACAGACCTAAACAGAGAAAAATGATGAAGAGCAGCACACTGTTGTAGTATAGGTAGATGGTAAGAGCAAGAAACAAGCTACTGATGAAATACTTGAATGTAAAAAAGACAGTATGCTCTGGCCATAGAACAGAGGAGTTGCATCCTCTCTTATGGCTCTCCTGGTTAAGAAGAGAAACAATTTAAATCGATTGAATTATGGGGTTAAAGTAAGCTGGGAAAAGCAGGAAAAAGAAGCTGATGTTTTACATGCATGAGTCTATCTGGAATTGAAGAATTTACCTGTCATCTGAGACTTCTCAGGCAGGCTGCCTTACAGCCACAAGACACAACACTGTTCTTGGTGCAGAGTATTTGTCTTTTCACTATCAAACATTTTCCCAATAGCAAAATATTACATTTATTGAGAGCAAAGCGCTGGTGAGCCAGATACTCAGAACAGCTTGAGTGGCACGAGGGAATGTGTAGCTGCGCTCAGTGTTTTCTATTTCTACAGGAAATAACATTATGACTGAACTAGAAAGCAGATGGGCAGTAATCCAATTGTTTTCAAACATCACAGATACATATCTGTTGGTTGGATGGATTTTCCTGTTGCTTTGGCATACAGGAGATAGTGGCACAGGAAACATTGTGTTATATATGCTGTTTTCCACCTTTCTAGTAGTAATTATTTCAGACAACAAAGATGAAGAGATGCTGAAAGAGAGCTGAAATGCAGGAACCCACTTGAAGACAGAGTTGAGCTCGCAAGATCAGCGCATCTCTCAGAATCAGAGACTACCTGATTTTGTGTTGCTGTGGGGAATTTATGTTCTCCATCACAAAGGAAAGTACTATCACAAAATGTGCAGCAGGCTTTGCATTCTTATTATGTCTTAACGCCATGAAAGTCGCACCAGGAAGACAAGGTACCAGATCCATTCTCCTCAGAAGACTAGAAGTGATGCTGAGAACTAAATATGTTATCCTAATTTAGGAAGCCTTCTTGTCCTCAGAAACTTAGGTGTAACCCAAATCCCCTTGTGAGCAGGACTAAAGTTCCGTAGAATCTAAACTATGCTCAAGGCCACAGATATTTGCAATTTGACGTTGCCACAAACACTAGAAAAAGTGCTTCAGAACAAACCAGATTTGTCTCTGGGCTTGGCAAGAACTGAGCTGTGGCACTTAATATACATCTACTAAGGCATTATTTGAAAAGCCTGCTTACTTCTCAATATCTAAATGACTACTGAGCATTCAGCTCCCACCTCAGGGAAGAAGATGTTTGAAGAGCACATGGTGAAATGCGATTCCAATTTAAAGCTTCAATTTTTACATAAATTACTTGACAGAAACCTTAAGACATGCTCTGTCTTTCAGACACTTCTTATTGTCAGAACCATGCTGCAGGCTCCAGAAATAGGCGGTTTATGCAGGCACTCTGATGATATACTACTTCCCATCATCAGTACAAGCACCACCATTAGGAACAAGAAACTTGAGGAGAATTTGTCAGGTTTTTTCCCTGACACAGGGGGATGTTGTCCTGGGAAAAAGAATGCTGAGAAATAATGTAAAACGGTGCAAGACCAAACCAAATGTCCAGAAAATAATTAAAAAAACAAAAAAAGCACTGGTTTTCTCCTCTACAGTCTGTTTCAAAATAAATTCAAGCCATTTAACTCTAAAGCACTAAGCATCTCTACTTCATAAGTCATTTGGTTCCAGATAGCACATTTATTTCAGTGGAGATAAACTTCTCTCCCAGCTACTGAATTGCAGCAGAAAACCAAGAGCAGCCTGAGGTTTCCTCTGGGTTTTTACTGAAGTTGGTTACTTTACATTTCAACTTAAGGTTACAGGCTAAAACATTTCCACTGCTGCATTACTGCTCATGCAATTCCCATGAGATTAGCACTGGTATGATTTTTCACCAACACAGGCCTCAGGGAGTTGCCTGGCATTTCAAGGACCAGAATGGCTGAGCCTGCTTAGGAGATTTAAAGCACTTTGTTGTTCAGCATCTTGTATCCTATTGGTGCTTTCCAGACAGTGCCTGGCATGTGTATATATCTACAGTAGGAAAAGCATGAAATTCTGACTCTATGGCTAAAGCTGAGCAAAACAGTTTCATCAGTTAAACACAAAAGTCATATTTCACCTCATTCAAAATCAGAGAAGTCTTAATACATGACCATGAGCACATTAGTGCTCCTAGCCCATAGATACTTGGAGAACCACAGCAAAAGAAGAAGTGCAATAAACAGAACTACAGTTAAACTACCATTGCTGCTTCATGCAGGCTACTAAGTACCATTTGGGTTCTGGAACTGCAAGGTCTAAAGTTATGGAAGTATACTTTTAACCTTGCAGCCTTTATTTTCTTCCCCTCCCAACCACATTAGCAATTTCTTTTGCAAAAGTGCTTAGTAAGCTCAACTAATCATTACAAATACCTTTTAGGTCACATCACACTCAATGTGCATCGTGCTGTGCCTACTTGAGCAGGCGAGACTGAAATTGAACGTCTCCCCTGCACCCTGCAGGGCTCCTCTGCCAGTGCCAGGGCTCCAAACATACAGGTAAGGATATGTCTAATAGCATATTTTTAAATGTGTTCCAGCTCTGCACACCATTTCCACAAGAGCAGCACAAAGAATCCTGACAAGCTGAATTGTCTTTATAAATAAGCATAGCCCAGCCTTTATAAATAGTGATTTGATACTAAAAAAAAAGAAATAAACTCTACTCCTTTTTCAGACTAAAGCTGCAAATATTTCAAAACCTGTGAAGGACTCCCATATACATTCTTCCCAATGCTCCTTGTTTCCCAGCCTACAAAGGTGTAAATCAACAGTGCAGCTTCCTATAGACACCACACAAACTGGTTATAACTGCAGATAACTGCCAGTCCATGTCTTCTGGGGTTCAGAATTAATTTTGTTTTAAGGCAGAATATTTTGCTTTGGATATTAGCATTAGCCTGAGGGCAGCAAAGGAATTCTGCTCCTTCTGTGACGCTTACAGAGGAGGTTTGCTTTTAAAAATGAAATTCTAATGCCTGATGAAATTTACCATAGTGCTGGGTTCTGAGATATGCTGGGGGAAACAATGGCTATCTATGGACAGCATTCATTTTTAATAACCCCCTCAGCATCATTTCTGCCAACAATGTAAGAACTGTATGACCTGAATATTAACTTTGACTTCAGTGGATCTGCAGAAGGTTATTTTTGTGTATTTCTTTAACTTGGAGTTTCTTTCCAAAATCCTGTTTATACCTTAGACTACAACAGATGTGTATTTTTAAGGCTTTATTTTTGATTTGTCAGTATTCATATTCACATCTACAAACTTTTTATCTGCTAACATGTAAAAACCCTTGAAAGAGGCATTTATACATTTAAAACAGAAATGCTGAAATACAAGCCTGCTTTTCATTGCAACAAGACAAGACAGATGGTGTTCTCACATCAAACCCCTCTTCCATTAGCGAGTCCAGAGTTCCTTAAAACATGAGAAATACTACATGGCCTTGTTACACTACAGGGTATTTATTCCATTGATAATGTGCACATGTGCCAGGTTCAAAGTGATGTTTATTACTCTTGGAGGCAATGAATAAACTGTTTAAGGAGTGTGGACATTGCTCCTTGTGTAGAATTCCCCAAGCCAAAGTTGATGAGGGCAGTGTGGAGGGGGAATACAGCTGGGTACCAAAGGGAAGAGCTCAGTACATGTGTATGAAAAGGCACAGAAGTATCACATGTCATGATGGGGTCAATGGTACTCACATGCATTAGAGGCTGATCAACTGCTGCAGAGGAAGAAAATATGGTCACCTGGGTTTTGGAAACCAAACTGATTTCAAAAGCCAGAAATGGGAAATTGGAATAAAAAGGTTTAGAAAGCATCAAATTTAGAAGTGTAACCCTTGTATGGTGAATTAGCTATTCTGTACCAAGTGCACGATGCAAGTTGAGGTACAAAACTGGTAGCCATGAGGTGTTCAAAAGTGGCTGTGAATGCAAACTGAGGCTTTTTTTCTCTGGTACGCCCAAAGAGGCAGATGAGCATGAACAAAACCATTGTAAGCTTTCAGAAGAAAAAATCCTACGGCAACTATAGGTCCTTCAGACATAGGAATAGTACAAATGTGAATCTAGTAATACATTTTTCTACCACCCGCAATCTCAGCTTTACTCCAGAAGTGAGGCAAGTGAGGCACTCACTAGCATGGGAATAATATCTCTTGTTATTCCATCCTCAAAAAGGTAGTAGTGATATAGTTGTAAAGAAGATATGTCTTCTTTTCTCAGTTGATAAAATACATCCTAACATCAGTCAAAACAAGTGGAAAAGAAAGGAAAAGAGCCAAACATAAGAAGTTACTTAGCATTCACATAAAATATTGCTGGCTGATGTGAATAGTAATTGAAACGAGATAACTACATGAATAAAATCTAGAGTGGTGCAGAACCACTCAATGAATTTGATGACAGTGAGTAGCTTTTACAGTGCCTAGCTGAAATACTAAAAGAATCTGTATTTGGAAAGCTTCACAAGACAGACTTGTGTACCATTTTCTGTATATTGATCATCAGTATCTGTCCTGTCATTAGCATTAAAATGGCACTGATCTGAACAAATACCACAAAAGGGGCATACAGAAATACTGCTAAAAGATTTTTCATGCTGGTACTGGTACATGAATGGGGGTCAGAGATTAGGACAACAGAATCAGAGATCAGGACAACAGAATCCTTCATAATTAGGTCTTCTAAAGAAGCCACAGTCTGATTTACACAGGAAACACTTGAAAAGAAAGCCAATGACAGAATTTGACAAGAGGTGAATGCAATTGTTCCTGGAGATAACGGGAGAAGAAAAGAGAGGAAGAAAAATCCAAAGGAAATAATTTTCTACTCTGACACAATAAACATGACACCATCTCAACAGATTCCACTCATTCCAATGAAAGAAAGATTGCAAGGTCCAGAGGTTTCTTTTACCGCTAGCAGGAGTTGTCACAGAACAAGGGTTAGGTAGAAAGCAAAGTGTGCCAGTCCAAGTGCAGTATCTTACTGGCTTATAGAAAGATTCTATTGCCAGGTAATTAATAAATGATCCACAGAGTAAGCTTTCAGCATGTGACTTGGCAACTCGGCCCTGTTCAAGAGGAGGCACTGAAATGTCTGTATCTGGAATTTATCATAGCAAGAGAAGCTATTTAAATAATAAATAAAAAAAAGCTAAAAGGCTGTATTACCTTTTAGAATGTCAGTAATGTGCATATTTCATGTTATCTCCATCCGATCTCGGTTTAAAAAGGAACCAGAGAAACAGTAGCTTGCATAATAATTCTCTGTAACATATTTGTTCAGTGGCATTCACATCTGCCATGAACAGAAAGATGGCATTGTGTCTGCCTAGACACGTCAGTCTGCAATTGTGTTATCCATTATATTTTCATTTTAATCTCAAGTATTAGAGCTCAAAACTCAAGACAGCTCTCTGACCTTGCTACTGTGCTGGCACAGCTGAAAGAAGGCTTACTTTGCTCACATCTGTTCCCAGACTGCACAGTTCAAACAGACCCGTCCAGACTTACCTGCAAGAAAACAGAACACAAATTTGGGGTTACAGCTTCCAACTTTCCAAAAATCTACCACTGGGAATTGAAATTAAACAGCAGATCCCTGAAAATTTTCACAGCACTGAAGAGTCAAAACAACTTTTTGGAGTATAATGGGTTGTTCATTTAACTGTACTTTTTTCATAGCCCTCAAATGATTAATAATTTCATTCTGGTAATTTAATTACAAAAGGTTGCATTGCCAAAGGGCAAAACAAAATATCTATTGACTTTCTTCTTATTACAACCTACTGTTTTGTCTGCTCGTATAGTCTTGCCTCCCTCCCTTCCCCTCCCCAGTTTTCCCTTCCCTTGCTGCTTCCCAATGCAGCAGAGCATTCCAGCACTGCTGAAAACATGACTGAGTGCAAGGATGAGCAGATTAGGAAGATGGGTTTTGTACACTTGTAATTGAGCTTTTAAATAGAAGAAAAGTAATAAACCACCAGCCACGTGGTGGAGTTCTGTTTCTTCAATGGAAGCAAGTGCTTGGAGCCCGAGTGGAATCAGCTAAGCTTTTACAGCAATGTCCTTACATCAGTCTCCCAGCAGTTTTCTTTGCAGAAGGAGATTTGGGTGGGAAGTGTTTGACAGAAGCATTTTTTTCCACTTGCCAAAGCCCAGTAAATTCATTAATGGTGGTTTAACAAGCATCATGAGAAAGGCCTCTCCCTCTGTGGGTGGCAGGCTGCTATCTCCGACTCCAAGTGCTCCATGTGGTATGTCCCACCCCAGGCTTCACAGATGTCTAACACCACTGGCTGCTCAGTGCAATGATACAGTGCACAGCACAGCATGCTCCTCCATAAATCCCAAGGATGATAAGGACACAGAGGGTTGTCCCAGACCCTTTCTCACAAGAGCCCCAGGTGCTGCAATAAACATTCTCCAGAGATGCCATACAGGAGCTGCTGTGCAGCTCCCACTTGCAGCACTGGGGTTGCATCTGCCACTGCATGTCTCTGAAGAGCTCTGTAGCTTCTCATGGTGAAACCTGACTGGTTTTTTGCTTTCTGTCCCCAATGTCAGTGTATTTTGACAGCTCTGTAGGAAATATCAGTCTGTTTTTCGGAGACTGGGAGATAGAGACTTGCCGACTATGTTTCTACCACAATATCTGATCAGAGGGTATTTGTCTCCCCATGGCAGATGGACATGCCTGGTCTCCTTCCTTCCCTTCTCATCCCCAGGAGGCAAACCCCAAGCATCTCCACAGTTTCTCAGCTCTGAATTGGTGGGGGAACACAGGTGGCTGACATGGGGGTCTGTCTCAGTGGGGGTAATGGGGTCTGCCAGAAGCGACCCTCCAGAGGACAGCAATCCCATCACTGAAACGAGAAGGGACAGGTAGTCCAACAAATGTTCCTCAGCTGAAAACAGAACTTTTACACAGAAAAGATCCTGAAACAAAACGGCATCCAGGCTTAGCACTCTGCCTCGGAGATTTTGTTACAGCCCCATGCTCCCAGTACTTAGAATGTCAGAAAGCAACAGTGATGTTGCTTGCCAGGTACATGTTGCATGGTGTACTGCGACCCGACCCGAGTTAGTGACTGGGAAGGTAAGTCCAATAGAAATCTAGAAAGGATCTTATCCCCACCTGGTGGCATTGACATAATCGTCAAGAAACAAAAGTAAAGATCCTGCAGTCAGCCTTTGCTTGGAAATACCTTTGCTCCAAATTGCATTTCAGTTCAAGTATAATGGGAAGACAGTATTTGGTATCTGTCACTGACAGTTAATGGCAGATACAGTTAAAACCTCCTCAGATTCCTGGCGCCCAAACTTCATGAAGGACTTGGCAATCTTCTAACCAGAGAACTGCTGATGTAGCTTTTGCTGTTCAGTCTGTGCCCTCCCCATCCCGCTGAAGTTTCCAGTCGCTTCCCGGTACCTCGTGGGGATGATTTAACGCTGAGCAATGGAAGGAGACTGCTGCCATCTGCTGCCACTGCTCCATGCAGGCACAGCCCTCGCTTGAACTGTCAGCCCAGAAATACAGGGGATGAACATTGCCGGAGGAAATGGGAAGAGGGGGATAGCTATACAAATTCAAGTTTGTCTCTAGGAGGAATTCTCCTCCTTTCCTAGTAAGTAAATGACTCCAATTTACTGGCTTTGCACATTAACACTCAGAATTTCAAAGGGATTATTTGGGCAATCCTACAACAACCTTATGTCAATATACAAATAAACTGATGTTTGCATGTGCAATCCTTGAAAAATCTTGTCTTTCCTACAGAAATCAGCATTTGTAGCCCAATCCACACTACACACACCACACCGAATACACCTCAGTGGATGACAGCAAACAGAGGAAAAATGGAAGATGGGTTTTAGGTGGGTTTTGTGGAAGCAGAGGCAGCCTGCTTGCCCAGCCCAGGGTGGCATTAGCCACTAGTGCCTCTGAGCAGGGCTAGGCAGCAGCAGGCGCAGAACAGCCAGAGCTCAGAGATAGCTATGTGGAAGCCAGAGCCAAAGCAGCAGCAGGTAGGAGACCCAGGGCCTCTCTTCCGTTGTTGTGTTGTTTCATTTTGTTTATTTCCCCAATCTCCAGCCAATGCAACCCCAGATAATGGCAGGAAACAGCTAAAAGGCAGAGAGCTCAGCCCCAGCGTTGCTCTGGGTTCCACCAAGCTGGAGCAGCCAAGCCTGGCTGGTCTGCAGCACAGGGAGACACCAGCTGCAGCCAAGAGCATCCTTTAATGCTTATTTCATAACACAACTTTGCCAGGCTCAAAGTCAAAGCACTTACAACTTTCATTCAAATGAAGTCAATGTATGTTAAAACATGCAAATGTAGTCATAAGCATTCCATCTTATTTGCATTACTTGAAATAGTTGAATTTTTGCCCTTAAAAGTAACTACTGGGAAAAGGTGCTGAGAGGTGATAAGAATGTCCCAGTGCCTGTCCCAGCCATAGGTAACTCCCTGGACCATGTTGTCCCTGGTGACAGCAGTGAGTGTGGAAGGGTAATGGTCACAGAGAAGAAAGGACTAGGGTAAAAGGTAAGAATGGTATAATGGAGGGTGCTGGTTTGACGTGGTTGTGTCAGCTGTGATCAGCTGCAAGGAGATGAAAGGATAGGTCTTGAAAATGAGCTTGTAGGAAGAACATAAAGATACGAAGCCAAGACTGAAAAGAGACAGCTACACCAAGAAGCCATTTGTGGCAGCTGCTGGCAGCATCCGCAAGGTCCTTTCATGGCTTTTTCTCCTTGTCCTCTTTTATCTACCACAGCACTGGCATGACATTCAAGTCAGGAATACTAAAAGTATTTGCTGGTCCCTTACTAAGGAGTACCCTAAAAAGCATTTTTTTCTCCTTTTCGGAGGACACAAGATTATGTAAGATAAGGACAAGGCAAAGTGCTTAAGCAGAACAGTTACCTGCAGACCTTTCAACCTGAAGTCAAAGAATGGTGGTGCATTGCCTTCTGGCTAAAACCATCCATAGCAGATGTCTTGGTCTTACCTTCTTACATAGCACAAAGCATGCACTTTGAGTTCGTGGGGACCCTCTGGTAACTGCCATAAATTGTGGGTCCTGCATTGCTTAATATTGGCCCTCTGGAAAAGGGCACCCTTCATGCTCAACAGCTTTTCTTTCAGTTTTATACCCAGATTAGTAAAGTAACTCAAACCCAAAGCACTTGGTCAGATCCATACTACTCCCCTGAGCAGCAGAGGGCTAAGTGACCAGGGCCCGTGTCACAGGCTCACTGTGACAATAGCACTTGGATATTCACACACTGTGTTTCCCACTTAACACAGGTGTAATGGGGAAAGCAAGAAAAGCAAAACCTCCTCGTTATTAGTCAGTCTGCTTTAGAGACTGCTGAGACATCTTCCTCCAGGTCCAGAGAAAGCAACCAGTGGAGACATAAGTGATTGGAGACTGCATTCCATGGAAACATTATCTTTTCACCCTTTCCTTATTCCAGAGAAACTCCTCCTTGGACTGAGGCAGTGGGTAGGGGTGAAGGAGGACAGGCTATACCAAAGGAAATTCCCTACCAGCCTAGTGAAATCGTAATAATTGAACTGTGCCTGCAACACCATGTTTGCATCAACAGCAACTGTTGAAACACTTGATAAAAGCACTGTGAAACACCTGATAAAAGCATGAAGATGTGTCTGGGGAGCTCCAGGGAAGGAGTCCCTTCAGGTCTTTGGCTGTACCAAAGAATAGATGGGGCAAGGCCAAAACTATGACACTAGCTTTTCTGTTACTCTAGTCCTTCTCTCACAATGACCCAAGCAACGACTTTGTTACAAATATGAGGAAAAAAACCCTCACAACTTTCCCCCCTCACCCAGATACCAAGTGCAGCTCACTCTACAGTGATGTCTGTGCTTTTGCAAGACTGGGAAATCCTCCTTTGAGTACACTTCTCCCTCGGTTTTCTGTGACAGTTAAAAAAGGCTTAATAAGCAGCCTGAGATTTCCTATTCCCAGTTTTCCATTTCCCATGCTGTCAGAGGCAGCTGGCAGAGCAGCTGATAATCTAAACAGACTGACAGAAATGTTTTTATAGAGACTTACACGAACTAACTCATCTCCAGTGAATTCATTTCCACTTCGAGTTTTCTACAGTCTCAAAGGCCATCCACATTTCTCGCTCCTGGGGCAGCAGAGACAATGTAAAGCGTTCTGTCATGATAGCATCAAAGTGAGAAAAAGTCTTAAACTTCCTCTCAGGTATGCAGGTGTTTCAAGTTCAGGAGTTTGCAGTGTATGTGAAGTTTCTGGGGTTTTCATTTCTTTTGTTTTATTTTGAGTTACTGTGCAGTAGCTAAATCATTCCCTGGTTTTAAGTGCTTTGTACAGCCTCATTTCAGGAAGATTACAGCACACTATAGATACAACTCAAGAGACCAAAGACTGATGTAATCCCTCTGCTCCTCACAACCGGTGCAAGGCACTCAGTGTCCCTCTTGCCTGGACTCTTGCAGCATCCTCAGCCACAGTGCTGTGCCAACGGCACAAGGACACTGCCCAGCAAAACCACTGCTTTGCCTCAGATAGAGAATAATTGTACCCGTGGGTGGAAATTTAGCACAGCCTTCTTGAACTAAAAGGCAATTGCTGTCCTTGGATGGCTAGATACAGTTAGTAAAAACAACTGCACGTGAAGAAATGTGGAAAACAACTTTCTGCTTCACGAAGTGAAGTAATAGCTCTCGAGGACTAACCCTCGCAATTGCTTCAGGAGGGAAATGAGAAAAAAGCTAGTGTCGGAGAGATACAGGCAGCAGAGGCAGCTGAGTTAGCAAAACAGCTGTCCTGAGCACTTCCATTTACACTTCTGTGTACAAATTCTCTTCGTCTCTGCAGAAACATTGGTAAATACAGCTCACAAGAATGAAGCAAGGTTTCCAAAGTGACAAAGCACACAGAGAAGGGGAGTAATTTGGCTCTTCCACCAGCATATTGCAGCAGTCTATCCACGGAGCTGATGCTGGAAGTGAAGGCACTCATTACTCCCATTAAACATGACATTCAAGCTGTTCTCTGCCTTGCAGGGATGAAGGTCAGTATTCTTTTTCCTTGTCAAAATCCCCTTAAAATTACCAATGCTTCAAAAGTCAGAGGGGAAAAAAAAAAAAAAGAGACCAATAAAACCCATTTATATTTAGTAGGTTGAAGCCAATCTGATCTGACTGGTACCAAAAAACAATAGCTAATTCCAGCTTAAAAACAAACATAAAATATCCCAGTGTTTTGGCTTCCATTTCAAAATGACTTTAGAGGAAAAAGCTGGCTGCATTTAACTTTTTAATTGAACTATTATCCCCAAAGTGGGGACACCCCTACCCTACCCTACCCTTTCAGTGAAGTTTTGGTCAAAACAAACTCCTATTTATTGGTGGTTTGCTTTTGCTAGTAGAATTTGAATCTCTCACTAGATATCTCCTGTTGCAATATCAGCTCCACAAAGCTGGTATTTTAACAGCCATGCACTCTTAAGTATTTGCCCAGTATTTTGTTATGCTTTGCCATACTTCAGAGAAAAGATCAAGCTCCAAGCTTACATCTATAGCCTTGATTCTTCTGGCATCTGCACTCTACAATGTGAGTTTTTTCTTCATAAGGCAGGTAATTGCATCCAGTGCTGCTGCTTTTTGGGTGTTCTTTGATCCTCAGTGCAGCTCACCAAATACACAGGACACAGGTTACTCTTATCATGTAAGCCTGCTGATTTTATATGAAGTTGAAAATCATCCACTAAGGCAGAGGATGGATGTTTTCCATGATGAAACAAAATCCCAATGCAGTGAAATGAGACCCCTTTCACTACAGCCCAACCTTCAAGAGTAATTCATGCAAACCAGAGCCCACTTTAACCAGCTTTTCCTCCTGAAAGCCTCTGGAACAGTCTAGTGTCCAGAGGAATTGGATGCCCATCTGCTGCATGACCTAAGAGGGCTGTCCACTGTGTACACAGCCCACTAGTCCTCTCCTTGCCCATCTCTGTAAGACCCTCAATAAAGATGGAAACTGGATCTGCCTATCACTGACATTTATGGAACATGCATTGAACTATGGGTCCTTGCATTTCCGTGGGAGCATTTCTACTTTTCTGCCTCCAAAGCAAGCTGTCTTGTGCTATGCAGAGCCTTTCATACAAGTCCAACCATATCTTAAATGCAAATACCTGAAATAGGATTTATATAAAATAGAAGCATAGGGATTTGCAAGTTGAATACCTCTGAAACAAGAAGAGCTAAATATAGAGATCTGGATACAGCTTTTAAACTTAAAATCCTATTTCAGGTGCTAAGCATAGGATGATATCCCTCCATAGGGGTAAGACAGTCTATGCAAATCTGGTGATTCGATAGCACTCATTAAGAAGAACTGCCACTTCATATTAAGGATGACATGCTAAAAACAGCTGTTATTTTAAGTGCAGTCTTGCTAAATTATTCTGCAAGGTCTGTGGGAGTAAAGCTAAGCCTATGCTGATTCCGGACCAATGGAACCAGAACCCATGAGAGCAGAATTAAGAAATGAGACAACCCATTTGTGTGGGGTTAGAGATACACTCGGCTAAAGCAAATTAAGGAGAATCATTCCCAGTAGCAGCCTAAGATGAAGCTAAATGCTGGTGATCCCCACTTTCAGCAGACTAGTGCACAGAAGCATATACAGAAATCCTCGCAAAGCCCAGGCTGCCAGCCACACATTCCTCCCACAGCCCACCCTGACTGCAGAAGTGTCCTCTGACTTCCCAGAAACCAGGAAGCATCCCCACACCAGCACCAAGAGGTACCTCTTCCTCTCAGACTCTCACACTATGAGCTCCTGAAGCAGCCTATGTGGTCAAGTGGGCACCTATCCTGCTGTCTTCTGGATATTTGGAAGTGATGTGCCACTGTCCCAGCCTCTGCATGTGCAATTACACCATGTTGGTTATAAGCATTGCTACAGTCATTGCAATAGAGCTTTACTGTCACTTCAAATCACCCTTTACTCTAGTCAGCTATCTTAAAGATATAAGTATATTTAGACCACATATAACAAGCACAGTCAGAAAAAAAAAAATCCCACAAAGACATAGGTTCTGAAAAGGAAAGAGAAATAACAGTTGAGCTACTTCCCACAGCCTCATACTCAGAAACCTGCCTTTCGTTCTCATTCATCAGCCTCGGAACTGCAGGCACTCACCTCATCCCTGGGCTCAGGGCTCAGGGCTCATCCTGCGTGCCTTCTGCAGCCACCAGTTTCCATACTCCATCCCTTTTCAGGGTCTGCCTGAGTTGTTATCCAAACGTCCCAAGGGTTCCTCAGCCTTCACTATGTCAGGAAACAGTTTCAACACTCCTCCCTTCACAAGGACTGTCCTCCCTTCTTCAGAAATAAGAATATGCCTTAGGCAGACAGTCACCAAATGCATTTCAACTAGCTAGTACATTTCTACTACATCAAGGGATTGAATTTCTTACTCATTCCATGAGGCAATGGGTAAGTCTCTGCAGAAAACCTTTTCATACATTGAATTTATACTTTGCATCAACAGTTAAATTGAAACCATAGTTGGCATTTAATATATGCAGCTCCTCACTAGCTCTTGATTGAGATGAGACAATGGTAATCAACAGCTCTGGGAGGGAACGGATTTGAGATGATCTCCATCAGGTCCTTCACTACCATTTATGTATGAATGCAAATACACAGCCTCATCAGCAAACATTTCCCCAGTTCAAGCTATTCTGACAGTCTACTTGATAAGGCAGAGCTGATGCTCATTTGTGAATATGTTTCAAGCAGACATTGATCTGCTGGGATGGATAAAACCTTGCTTCTACAGTTGATGCAGAGAGGAAGCACCTATCAGCATATGATTTATGAAAGGAAGGTCCTGCTTGACTAACCTGATCTTCTATGACAAGTTATCCATTTGGTGGATGAAGGAAAGGCTGTGGACATTGTCTACCTAGACTTTAGTAAAGCCTTTGACACCATTTGCCACCGCATTCTCCTAGAGAAACTGACTGCTCATGGCTTGGATGGGTGTGCTCTTTGCTGAGTAAAAAACTGGCTGCATGGTTGGCCTTACAAAGCAGCAGATGTGGCACTGAGGGACATGGTTTAGTGGTGACCTTGGCAGTGCTGGGTTAACGGTTGGACTCGATGATCTTAAAGGTCTTTTCCAACCTAACTGATTCTGTGATTCTATCCAGACACGTGGAATGAATCCTACATGGTGTTTTCCAAAGCATTCCATGTAGTTACGGATAAGCCTGTGATCCTGTTTTGTGAGCTGCCTCGTGGAAATCCAGGCTCAAATGGGAAGTATAGCAAAATTAATTCTGTAATGCCGTGGATGGTTCTACAATCTACACACATTATTAAGCTAAATTAATTTCTGCTGTACCTGGCCTGTGCTGAGGAATGTTGCTTACTGGGCTGGAAATAGCTTGTTTGTTGGATCTATAAAATATTGTTACCCAAACAGTCCAGTGAGCTCCTCTAATGCAAGATCTCTTTCCCCTGAAGGGTTTTCTTTCTAACTGGAGTTATTGATCCCTTTGGCTTTAAGACAGGAAATCATCACTGCATTAGCAACCAGCAAAATGGTCTTCAGCCTCTGGAGTCTGTTCCCTGACATGTCATCTATTTGAATCTTTTGAGCTGGGAATGCTCTTGCCTCATAAAAAGCACAGTAATGTGCAATGTGTTTTACATCGGACTTTTTGATCTGAAGTCTCAAAGCATATGTGTGTGTGTACTACTTTTTCAGGCATGTCTCAAACAATTGCTGCTAAATTCTGCTACAAAGCAGTGCTACTTTATTAATACAGAGGAAAACACAATCAGTGCCCAATGGACATCTCCAGGTCTGACATGCTGGGTTCACTTTCTTAAACTTGATGTGATAGAGAGGATTACAGCAGTTCATGGACTAATGTTAGACCTCCATTAATGTCTGCTCCTTTATGGAGATATCTGCCTTCAGCAGCAGCTCCACCAGAAGATTCTAAGAGCCTGGTAAAACCTGGAATTTCGCACACACTGCACTGCAACTTCAAATTTCTGTATTATTTGCCACGTAAACACAAAATAATCACTCTTGAGATTGGATCATGGTGCTTCTACATTCACATATTACTCTAAGCCTGACTTCACTGCTTGATAATAAGACCATAACAGCCTGCTCTGAAGTGAATACATTATTTCATCTTACTCAACCCAGATATGGAATAGGAGCTACTTTTAACTGGTGGCCCAAACAGGTGCTACCAAACCTTGTGCTCTCTTTCCAAGCCCTGGAATTCCAAACCCAAGAGATAATCCTTCCCAGCATTATCTCTCAATACAGTGCCAGAACCATGAAAAATATGGTTTTGTTTGATAAATGTACCTATAACTCACGTCTTACCAAACACTACAATGCTTTATTAATATAAAGGGTCAAAGTTGTTGATGTCACACAACATAGCAGTGTCCAAGCCTATGGATGCCTCAGTGCGCTGTCAGCTTGTGGGATGCAGCTGGGTGCACTGGGGAGGGGGGATGCAGTGCCAACATTACCCCTTTAGCAAATCTGTCCTGCTTGGATTTGACTCTGATGTTGTATGCAAAACCAGAACAAAGCAAAAGAGTTGTGTCAATCTGCCTGCAGCATTAAACCAGCTCTTAGGGTTCTCTGATAAGTGTCTCAAATCTAAACCAAGAAGCTACCCAGTGGTTTGATCTTTTTGTAGGAAATAACATTTCAGTTTTTTAGCATTTCTTGGCAAAATGGTAATATTATCTGTCCAGAGTGAATTTAACAGGCAGCTGAGGCATGAGAAAAGATTCCCAGACACCCAGCTACCTGGGTGAAAGCAAGGATCCCCATTTGGGGGAGATTAGCAGAATAATACCAGGGGTGCAGGATTATGTTCTTGGCTAGGAGAGGATGAATCTCATAGGTGTCCAGTTATAAAACTGCACACACACACCTCCTTTGGAAAATCATTGTCTTACTGGTTTGGCTTGCTAGAATGCCTGTATACCTCTGAAAATGGAAACTGCTGCTGCTCGTGGCACAAGTTTGCTATGGGAGCTACCTGCTAGATTTTAGGTAGAGCCTAGGAACCTGAAAGAGTTCCATCGCAGTTTATCTCTACACCAATACTGAAAGGGCAAAGGAGGGAAACACTTCTTGCATGTGGAAAGTGGAAAGCTTTCCAGCAGAGAGTCCTCTGTTTTTAAGACTACATGTATTTTCAGTGATGTTGCAGAAGAGTCTTGCTCTAACTCACAGTACACAGCTCTGCGAATCCATGACATCTGCATTGAAAACATCCCACTTGAAAAATACGCTCTCTTGAGCTGCAACCTCATTTATGGAGAACAAGAACCCATCAAAAATGGCTTAGCTTTCAGAAGAACCTGCATGACCTCCATAATAATTTCAAATTTATAGAGGAATTTAAGAAAATGTTATTTGCAAGCCGTGACTGCCTTGGCAAGACAGAGCGGCATCAATACCAAACTACAGCTATGGGCTCAGAGGTTCGGCATATGCCAGGCTCAGCATAGATGGATGAAGCTCTCTCTTCTAGTACTGATGACCAGTATTGGCTGAGCCAGTGTAGTTCAAAGACTAGCAATAACTATGATGTTTTTAAAGATAGCAGGATCAGGTATTGATTTACTGATGTTCTCAGAATCAGCAAGCTGACTGCAAATTTCCAATCTCCGTATTGCATGTGGAAGTAATGTGAGCTTCTGGAGCGTACACTGGTCAAACTGAATTCCTGGCAGAAGGGTACTGAGCTGGTTACAGTACAAGCCTCTACATCATCAAATGCTGCTATGGGAAGATTCTTCATTATTTATTTTAAAACAGAAGCTTTACTTATGTTGGTAGAATGAAACAACTTGAACATTAGCAGCAGGTGCCCCCGTATTTAAAATACCATTTTGATGCCTCTACCACGATGCTGCACAGACGTCTTGAAGTGATGTAAAGCCAGCAATGAAATACCCTTAAGAACGATTTAATTTTCTTTTACTAAAAGAAAGAATTTGTATGGGACATTTCCAAGACCACAATAATTTCACGGAAGGAAGTAAAATCTTGATTTGATCTAAATTTCACAAAACCTGTTTCCACTAGACAGCTGCTTTGGCCAAATCTGCTGTAGTCTTTATTCTAAATTACTATCCCCAGTTCATTTTAGCATCTTAGTAAACAAATGCAAATTCAAATCAGCAATTAAAAAAAATGAAGTGTTGTCATAGTATGCCACCTCCACTAATGGACAGCAAAGTGCTGTTAAAATCCAGCTTAAACTTTAACTTCCCTCCAAGGTCAAAAAATCTTGCGTTGCTTCAGATGTGCATAACACTAGATAGCACTTTCACACCCATCTTTTTCAATGCATGCATTATTTTGTATCTACTTATTAGTGAACAGTTCATTTTCATAAGCACTTAATTTATAACCCTCATCATCAGGCTTAACAGGCCAAAGTCAATACCCCATTAAATCCCCACTTCACATGCCTCGGGTTGACACAATAAGCCTCTGTAGCCACAATTTGCTTTTATCTCTTAATCAGTTGATAAAAATTCCAGAGTAATTTCCACTTGTGCTTTACTATGGAGCTATAAACATTTATGGAGATGTTAAGAACTGGCCATCAAGTACATTAACACACAAGTTTTTTCCCTCTTATGCCATTTCCCCTCTACTGAGGCATCTCTGACACTTCGTCAGCAGAGCACGGGCAGGAGGTGCAGAGATAGGGAATGGTTTGTTTGAGCAGGATGAAAAACAAGTTCAAAACCAAACTGCATTTCTGGCAAAGTAGAAAATCTGCTTTCTTTCACTGAAAAGGGCATGAGGCTCCTGGGGAGGGAGGGAGGAATGTGCTTGTCCTAACCAGAGCTGCCCCTTCCCAGCTTCACGCTGTGGGCAGGGATGGTGGGAAGGAGGAATGGTGATGCCCCTGGACTGCTCCCCAAGTTCCTGTGGTCCCCATCCACCTGCATTCCCCAGCCCATGACTAGAGGGGCTGCAGCTCAGGCAAAAAGTCATTAAAAGCCCCATGTTTTGGAGGGAAATGCCATGCGGTGGCCATGTACGGTTGCATGGGAGAGCAGCAAGGCGCTGCATCAATCCCCCCCACTGCCTAGCTGCCATACCCAGCCGTGCCAGCAGCCCCCGGGGAGACAGTTATCCTCTAAATTCACAAGTTTAACTTACAGCATCTGCAGTGTAAACGATGTGACCTGTGATGTTGTACTGCACAGCAGTGGTGGGGAGGGACGTGGGGGTGCACCTCGTGTGGTGGCCATTTCCCACCTCCTGAGACCTTGGGTACCTCTGCTGGCACCCCCAAGCTCTCAGACACACACAGCCGAACGCCTGGGCTGTGGAGCCTCAATAAGGAACTTAACAACAGCTTCACCCTCAGAGGCAGCAGCTCAGCATGGGGGTGACAGCACAGACACGCAAGTCCACAAACATGAAGCCTCGGTGGCCGCTCTGCTGCAGCATAGTGCAAAATGAGGGTTTGCCTGTCCATGCCGCAACACATCACCTGCTGCAGCTCTCCACAACCGTCCTTTGCTCTGGCTTTCTGCTGACAGGGAGGAGAAACACTGCCATCACTGATGAGACCCAAGCAAGCTGCTTTGCGAGAAGCTGCTCACAACAGCTACCAGGGATTTGGGGCTGTATTTCAGTGGTTTCTCAGATTTCAGCAAGACTTAGTTATTGAGGGTCCTCCCACAAAACATCTAATATTAACCTGCAGCAAAGAGGCCCTTCTGCAGCAACCAGAAAAACCTGCATTACACAGCTATGACAGTGGCATCTGCTGCTCTGTTCTCACCAAGGCAGCCAGCCTGTCTGTTTCCAGCTCAAATGAGCTCCTCTCTGTGTGATGCTTCAGAGAAGAGGAGGGCAGCTCATGGAGGGGTTTAATTTCTGAAGACTTTTTAAACTGCTTGTCTGAATCCAAAGAGGAAGAGGGAAGAATATTTATTTTCCTTCTTTTTTTATGCGCAACTCAAAGTGATCAAAAATGAAAATCTCTGCATCTAATGAAGGAGGAACAAGGAAATTAAGCCAGTTGCCCTATATTAGTGCTGTTGGCCTGAGGCTTCTTGGGCTCAGTCATGTCTTTCCAAAATGAAGTTACATTGTGTTCCGCAGAAAAATTCCAAAGATTCCTTTTTAGCTTTGTTTAGGGTGTAAAGCATTGAAAATTTGATAACCACTACTCAAATGAAATGGTTTTTGTCTTCAACTAGCTTAATTCTCTCTTATTCTGAGTCCTTGTTAGATAGACACACACAGAAAGGACTTCGAAAGCTTTGGATCAAAATCACATGATCAATTCAACTTCTGGAAAGCCTACGCAACACACAAGCAGGAACTGGGAGCTAAGAAATATCTGATGATCTCTACCAATAAAAGTCACCCAGAAGCATAAGAGTTTAAAACGTGTTTTAAAACAAGATTTCTTCTTCTTTTCTTTTTTTTTTTCCCCCTAATCTTGCTGCTTAGTTAAGCACTGCACAACTACACAGCCCTTCTGAAGATTTAGCAGGATATAAACATTTATTCCAAATAAAGGAATGGTCACTATCAAAAATACCACCTTTACATGCGATTCAGTGACCTGTCTGCTCTTGTGTTACCTGGCAAGTTGCACAGCTACCACAAGGATGATTCATAGTTTGTAATATTACATACACCATTCTCTAAATTATTTATATGTCAAAATGAATCTGCACTGAGCATCCTTAGTATAACCCTTGGCCAAACAGTTCTTATATACAGTACTTTGATGAGATCATGCAGCTAGAAAGTAACCTCATAAATCAACAGATGTGTTCTCAAACTGTGGTTTTATGAATTAAAGAACCTGACAGTCGGTTGCTTGCTCTCTTCAGCCTTACCTCCCTGTGCAATTAAACACATTGTTAGATCCTGCTGCCGAAAATACAGACTGGTATAGAAAAATGCTGTTGAAAGGTTACTGGCCTTGATTAAACTCTACAGGGTTAAGACCTAACCTCAGCTCCTCTCAGCTCAGCAGCTTCTATGGGAAGTTTGCAGCAACATTAATCAGCATGAAATAATTAAGCTGTGAGAGGCAGCATGTGATCTCTTTATTTCATCTTAATTATAATTTAAAATTTTAATGTCAGGAATTTGACAAGTGTTTGAGCAAGAACAATTATTGCCTCAACAGCAGTTAAGGTCAGGCAGAGAAACGTGCTCAGCCCCAAAGAAAAGCAGTGAATTCATCCTGTAACAGAAATGCCATTCAGATTGTTCTGCTGGCTGCTGTTGACAGCAAAGGGGCTGATTCAGAAGCCCAAGGCTCCTTCAAAAACATGTGTGTCTGGTCTATAGCTAGAAATAGACCCTACCACAAGGTCAATTTTAGCAGATGACAGGATTTTGGGAAAGGAGCATCTGATCACACTGAAAAGGAATATGCTCATGTAACACAAGTAGATATAATTAGGTTGCATTGCATGGACATGGTCCCGCAGCAGGTCATGACATTGGTCTTGATGGTAAAGGAGGAGGCTGGGAAGGCATTCCCAGACCTGGCACTGGGATTTTCTCTCATTCCTGGTCTCGCTCAGCTGGAGAGTAATGCGAAACAGAGGTCTTACCCCTAAAATGTTAGACTGGCAAGGTCTCATCCCAGTGGGAGAGCTTGCCAGCATGTGGCCCATCCGGGGCAGTGAGCACTGCCCAGGCTCATGCTTTGGGTTATTCCCAGGACTTGTGCTCTCATCCCTCTGATTGCATGAGACATTGACATGTGAGTGAAACTGTGTTCCCTATGCCATGGGATACTCTGACAGCATGGCCTAAGACCACTACTGCTCCCTGGACACTTGAGTGGACTGAGAGCCAGTCTCACACTGACTCCTTTTCTGACATGCAGCACATCACACTCACTAACCAATGTATAGCATCTTACAAACCCTCAAGATTTACAGCAAGCCCACATCCACCACCCTGACAACCTTCACAACAACAAATAAATTCCTAAAATACAGGGGTCAGATTATATAGGATGTCTTAGGCTGTTGGGAGGAAGGACCAGGCAGTATTGATCCAAGAAATTTAAAAGAACTAGTAGAAATTCAAATGAACACTAGAATGAGTTGCAATGTAGGTAAATGGTTTCCTTGAGAAGATGACCACAACCTTCTAAACGGGAAATCATGCTTAACAAGTAGGGGAATGACAGGGGCTATCAACAGGAGAAGCATCTTCCCAACCAACCTGTAAAGTACTAAAAGAAGAAAACAGTTGCATGATGGCAAGTCTCTTTGCACAGCAGAAGACATTTCAGTTTCTTTGGCAGCAAATCTGGTTTCCATTTAATAGCATCTTTTTGAAATGAATTTTTATAGGCAAAGTGATTAATAATGTAGGCTGGAGCAGAGCATCATTATTGCCTGGTAGTGCTAAATGAGCAGCTGCCATAGGAGATAGTGCTTAACCAGGGCTAATAAATGGGATTTTTAAGAACAAATCTTCTCACAGTGAGTTCTTTCAAGAATGAGTAAGAGCAGGAAAACAGTCTGTTAACTCAATTAGTTGTAACTGTGTATAGAATTGCACTGCGTTTATACCACTAACACAAGAAGAACAGCCTTTGCTTTGATGGAAACAGGGTTTATATCACAGCAGCTGGTATGGTGCCAGGTGGGGAGAACTAAAGCTAGTGGATGCAGTGGGATACCTGTCTGGCAGAAACAAGTAGCAGAGCTTCAAATTGTTTCCATGAGACCAGAACCACAAATCAACTCATTCTCCATCTCAGCAATAACGTAAAACTTGTTTTTGTCAGTGCCACCAGCATTGCAATGAGGCTGCATTAGTAAGGTTTCAAATCATTTGACATTTATCATGGACTTCCTTGAGTCCTGCTTGTACTTCTGTTAAGGAGCTAATCTATACAGCTTGCATTGAAGTCTACTAAGAAATGGCAAATTCATACTGAAAATTCACTACTCCTCTTCTAAAACTGCCACAACACAGGCTGTCATTTCATAAGGCAAAACAAAGTCCAGGCCTGCAAAGATCTGGCAATCAGAGAGAGGAGAAGCTCAGATTATTCTAATAAACACATTCAGAATTGTGTTTTTGCCCCAGTCACCATCATCCTAAAATTAGATATGTGCCAAAACTACATCGAAGTCAAAACCTATCAGAAAGAGGTACAAGAACATGCTAAACTGGAAACTCTTTGTCTTTCCATGGAGATTACCCTTTCATGCGATAGCGTATCTGTGCTGCAGAGACCCTGGGAGCTGTACAGACATGAATTTTAACACAAAAGGTAGACATAAAGTCAACCCAAACTAGGCATGGGCTGGAACCACCACAATTTGCTTATTTTCAGACTAGAAGTTGAGTTATGGGACAAGGAAGTGACTCAGAATCATTCCTGCCTAAGTGACACAGTTCATATAAAAAGAGATGCATGTGATAAGCATGTGTAAATACCTTTTGCACATGGAAGGAAGGTGTGGAAAACAGGAAGGTATAGAAATATTTTGGCACATGTATTTTGTGAGGCTGTTCTGGTAACTCAGTCTTTCACTTTCCTGTGCTTTGCATACATGAATGTTGATGAAACATAGTTCCTTCCCAGGGAAGATTAAATAATACACGTAAATAACTTGAGAAGAAACCAGAAATCTTGTCATTTCATTTCAAATGACATGAAAAATGAGGCTGACCTAATTTTTATGTGGAAAAGCCTTTGTATAAAATTGCCATCCCTGGAAAAGGAGCAGACCAGCCACCTCACAGCACCACGCGCTCACAGCAGGGAGAGCCTGTGTGTACCCTTATATGCAACTTATCAACCAACAGTCAGCTCTGGGGATCCTGACTATTAACCCGCACAGTGAGGAAGCCCCCGCCTCGTTCCGAAGCCAGCACAGTGGAGGCAGCTGCCTTCCCCCGGTGTCTGCCTGCGTTTTGCCAGATGAGGTCAGCAGCACCCAGCTACGACGGAGTTTCCAACCGGCATCTACGAGCAATGCTGCAACTGCATCTGCGAGACCATCGGTATGTTATCCCGACTTAGCAGTAGCAGGGCTGCAGGAAGCACGGCTTTGCAGTCTAGCTTGTGGCATAGACCATGTAAAAAGGGCAATCATTTTCATGCGATGGAGCAGCCTTTAAAAATGCTGAGTTTCATTGAGAATCTCTTTTTGTGGTTTTGTTCCTGATGGAGTGTTGCTTTACTCCCCTACACAAGCAGGGAGCTGTGGGTAAGAGGAAGCACAAGGCTGTCAGAGAGGCAAAGCAGGGTAGAGCTGCTGTAATTATTTCCGATGTGTGCTTACATTTCAACAGTTGAGTGCCTTTAGAGAGCTGTGTGTGTTGGGCCTTACAAATCTGATTATTTAACACCATCAGACATAGTCTTAAAAGCCTTTCCCATTCACCACCTACTGTTCCTCCTGTCAGCAAAGTCTCTTGCACTGTCACTTTACCTGAAATGCACTCACTCAATGTGCTGATTTCCACAATTTCAAGATAGCAATTCTCTTATATTTTCCCTAAAAATCCCACCCTCTACAGCCACTGCAACTGATTTTAAGCACCACCACTGCATCCCTGCACAGCACACTTGGAGAAACTGGCCTCCTTAGACCTGCTGATCTTATTGCTCTAGAGACTTTCTTCTCCTTTTCTTGCCCTTCGCACCAGGAGTGCTGGCTTTTCCCCAAGGCATGACAGCTCCCTGAAAGGCTACCAGTGACACAGGCAAAAGTATGACACAGCTCCAGGACAGCCCTGCCTCCTAAATCATTTAATTCCTCAGCTCTGTCCCTTTTTGTGCACACACACACCTACCGAGCGTCCTGAAACAGCCACTGAAGTAATGAAAGCATTTCCTTTTAGCTGGTGTAACTGCAGTTTGGCTGCGCAAAACGATTTGTGTTTGAATGGCTACCGGGGAAGAAAAAAGGCAAATATTTCAGCTTGATCTCAGCTTTTGTAAAGTTAAAACGTTTCATTCAGTCTGGAAGGAATAGTCACTTTCAAGCACCAAAAAGTGGCTGGAAACAGCCAAACCAAAAAAGCCAAAACTGTTCCTGCAGCCTGTGGTCAGAGGCAAGGCTGTCCCTCCAGCTCTGACACCCTGAGCCCAGACCAGAGGAGACTGCAGGTTCTCCACCCAGACCAACCATTGCAGTAGCTACAGGTACAGCTGAAATGATCACACTGGTGATTTACATGGAAAAGCATTAGTAGGGCTTTTAAATGATATAGATTACACTATAAAACGCTGATTATAAATCCCCATGCTATTGCTGAAATTATATGCTGCCTCATCCCAAGCAACATGATGTGCCCCAGTGTCTGTTTTCTCCAAAGGCAGCTTTGATTTCCCACTGGCAAGCCAAACTCATCCAAACTGAATGACTCTATAAGGACTCCTGAGCCCAATGCCATTGTTTGAAGGGCTTCTGGAGCTCTCAAAGTCTCTGCAGAGCTGTCACCTCAGGCTGCAGGAGCCATGTGCTGCTTTGCAGCTCAGACCAGTTTTGCATGTGCCTAAAGATGCTTTTAGTGGTGTTGGCTTTTATGTGGGACTGCACATGCGAAAGGCATGAGAGTGACTGGGAAGACTAAGCAACATCTGCCACGAGAACTCAGGCTCTGAACACCTTTGAATGCTTTTCAAAGTGTTGACTAAAATCTTGCCTGTAGAGCATCATCTCAGAGCTGAGATTTCCATCACAGAAACAAACTCCTCCCAAGCAAGAAAGCTTCCCACCCTGCCTGGCATTACCAAATATATCTGAATGGTGCCACAGAAACTTGAGAGGAACAAGGTGAATCCCTCCACTTCCCCAAATTGTTCATCACATTAGTTTCCATCCTTCATTATGGAATTTAATCATGCCCCATGCTGCGAGTCTTTTATCTCACTCTGAAATACAGTTTTTTGGTAATTAGGCCAAAGCACCTCCCTGTTCCCTGAAGCTGCACCCCTCACAATAATAAACACTATTTTTGCAATACTTTCTTTCCATTGCACCAAGCCATAAATTTAACCTTGTTAGAAGCAACTAGCTGCTTTTGAAGGCTACTGTTTTCTGCTGTTCAGACCAAATGACATGGGACATACAAATAACATCATCATTGAGTGCAGGATGCCAAACTGCTGCTTCCTCTGGGAGGCACCATCCTGAGAATTTTCTTTTGACCCATCAGCTGAAGAATTCAAACCCAACACAGCCTGGGTTATTGAAACATCACTGGAAAACCCAAACACGTGGTTTGCAGGTTGTGGAATACAGCCGGAGCAGTGAAATAGGAAAGGATTTGACAGTTATGGTTTTGCTCCTTAGGAGCTGACAACGTAGCTGGTACTACAGAAAAGAGAAGAGGACGCTCTGCCTCCCAGCATTTACAAAATAAAAAGTACAAACAAGAAATAATCAGAGAAGACATCCACACAGTAGGAGATCTCAGAGCTAGATGTAAATCCCTTTCCTTGTAAACTGCAAAGGTAATGACATGATGTATGCAGATTAGTTCTTGTGGGCCACAAAATAAATGGACTTTCAGAAGGGATTTGACTAGTGAGTAAGGGAAATTCTTCTGGCAAAAGGAGTTGATGCCTAAAAAGCAACACTTTAATGCTTCTTAAAGCACAGAATTCATTTTAGTTATTTCTTTGTAAAGCCTTTGGCAGTTTTGGTGTTTACAGTTAATTGCAAAGGCTGATCCGATCATGCTCACGGCACCCTCTGCGCTGGCTGGACACAGGCAGATGAAGACAAGGGAGTACAACACTGGGTCCACATGGTGCCAGGGTGCAAACTTGGCAGAGGAAGGAGGATTAAGCATCCCAAGAGCCCGCGGGCATCCTGAGGGGCTGCTGTGGCTGCAGCCAGGGCCTGGGGTTGCGCCTGCCCTGGGGACAGGAGAATCAGAGTGGGCCCGGCTGCTGCACTGCACAACATCTGCACCAAGGAGAGTTAATAAAGCTGCATTTAGCTATCTGATTTATGAGAGCTTGTCTGATTTTTTAGCTTGTCTGGCAATTTTTGATCATGATAAATAATTATGTTTAATTGTCCCCTCCTAGAACAAAGAATGTTTATAGGTGGGCTGCAGTACTTTTTGGTAGCCTGCTTTTGGAAAGGGCATAATTGAAGAGGATTTCGGGGCAAGCAGAGTCTGATTTAGCATAACATAAAGGATCCAGCTTCAGGCCCCCAAACAGGCATTTCTCCACTGTGAAGAGCAAAGCAGATGCTGGCTTGGAACACTTCCTTCACCTTGGCACCAACAGCAACCTATTACAGAAATCACAAAGGTTCCCACTTTGCTTTCTGCATGTGTCTAGATATCATAGAATCATAGAATAGTTAGGGTTGGAAAGGACCTTAAGATCATCTAGTTCCAACCCCCCTGCCATGAGCAGGGACACCACACACTAAACTATGTCGCCCGAGGATCTGTCCAATCTGGCCTTGAACCCCGCCAGGGTTGGAGCATTCACAACTTCCTTGGGCAACCTATTCCAGTGCCTCACCACCCTCACTGTGAAGAACTTCTCCGCAGGGCGGCTTTGAATCTCTTTTCTGCCCAGCCTGTAGCTGTGCCTGGGATTTTGCTGACCCAGGTGTAGGACCTTGCACTTGCCTTGGTTAAATTTCATGAGGCTGGCATCAGCCCACGTCACAAGCGTGTCCAGGTCCCTCTGGATCCCATCCCTTCCCTCCAGCGTATCAACCAAGCCACACAGCTTGGTGTCGTTGCCAAACTTGCTGAGGGCGCACTCAATTCCATTGTCCATGTCACCGACAAAGATGTTGAACAAGGCAGGTCCCAACACGAATCCCTAGAGGGACACCACCCGTTACTGGTCTCCAACTGGACATTGAACTGTTGACCACAACTCTTTGCGTGCGGCCATCCAGCCAGTTCTTTATCCACTGAGTGGTCCAGCCGTCACATTGGTGTCTCTCCAATTTAGAGACAAGGATGTCGTGTGGGACAGTGTCGAATGCCTTGCACAAGTCCAGGTAGATGACGTCAACTGCTCTGCCGCTGTCCATCAGTCCCGTGTTCCCTGCAGCAAAGCTCTAGCAAATACTGAATCACAAGAACTCTGAGGCTGTTGCTGTGGCTGGATTATGCTGCTGAGATGTTACACATCCATGAAGTGGACTTACACCGGTGCCACACGTGCCAAGAATGTCAGCAAAACAGGAGTTGTGCTAGGTAATGTCAACACCTTCAGAGTCTGCAAGATTTGGGGAAAAGCTGAGCTAAGTTCTGCCAGGAAATCATGGGCAGCTTTCCCTTGGGGCAAGGGAACTTTGCAGCATGCCCCTACTAAGTAAGTGCTCTCAGTGCAAGGGAGCACTGGACAGCTTCTCCATCAGATATGGGTCCTTCCCCTGCCACTCATCCACGGCCCTGGTAGCAATCTCAAGCAGCATCAGACAGGTTACTAGGGATTTATGATAGGCACCTTTTTCCCATAACTCAGAGTTGTTAAAGCTCAGTTTGCTGTAGATTCCCTGCCTCACAAAGTGTGGACACAGGCCCAGCTCCCTCAGGAGCCTGAGCTAGGTAACTTCTTTGGAAAACAGAATATGCAGAGTAGGATTCAGCCCATTTTCTCCATCTTTCAAGGCAGACAAACCAACCTCTGTAGCATGTGTAAACATGTCATTCAAGCACTAAACCTCAGTGACTTTAGTCCTATTGCATATTGCTTTTCCTACCACTTGGAGATGAAAAAGCAAAGAACTAAACAAATGGGGCAGGAGCATCAGTTGCTGGGAAGGAGCAAGCAGTGGAGCTTATATCAGCTAAAGGAGGGTGATGGCAATGATCCAGCAGCACACAGCAGGGCCACAGTGTCTTCACTGCAACCCCTTCAGTGCACATGGCTATTTTAGGTAGAAGCTTTTAAAACCTTATCTGTGAAGTCAATGACGTGTAGTTGGAGATGGCTCCCTCATGAGGCAGCATCTGGAGCCTTCAAAGAAAAGAGCAACAGAAGATTTTCTTTTCTTTCACCACTGCGAAGTTCCATCACCTTCTACATTTAACTCTTCAGTAGAGCAATACCGTTTGCAGTCATAGCTGTGGAAAGAGTCATGCCACACCAAGCTCAGAAGGATCCAAGAGACACACTTCTCTAAATAAAAATCCTTTGGCAGAAGACTGTTAAGTCCAGAAACTGAAATACGAATTTTATATCTTAAACAGTAAGATGTATCACATCTTTCCAAAAGCAATCAATGTTGTGCTACTGAAATCTGGTCAGCTAATGACCCAGAAACATGTCTCTATTCCAGCTGTCCAATAAAACGTCCTGCTCCTTCCCTACTTGTGGCTGTGAAGGCCATAACCAGGAGATGAATTCTCCCCCTGCTGTCACTACTGCCTCTGCCAAGAAGGATGCCAGGCATGAGGGGAACATGTATTTTCAACAGACATTGGTTATACACAGCCAACTTCTTTTTCATATATCACTAATAATAATAAGAGGGAAGGATCTGCAGCTGCATAGGCAGAGAGCACATAATGTCAAACACTCACATAGGTGACTGTAGGTACCAGTTTTTCTCAAGATAAAGTATACACCATCTGGGACTGTACACACAGCATCATTTTACAGCTAGAAGTAGGGCTGGTAGGAAATCTTTAGCCACAATAAATGCTGGTTTATGAAGCCCCAAACCTGCTGCTGCTGAGCAGCCCTGACATCTGAAGCTGATATGGGGAGAGCTCTGCAACTCTCAAACTCATGTGCATGACAAGAGTGCCCAAAGGCTTGTGAGAAGCTGGGCTCAGTGTCTCAACTAAAATCAACCAACTCCACATCCAAAACCCTAAGAATTTGCTTTAAACTGAAAAAACCTGCTTACCAATCAATGCTATCTGTAGCTATCAGCAACCAAAGTATGATCCAACCAGTATGAAACCTGCTGTGAAAATGGATGGAAAACACAAAAAAATGAAAACCTGGGCATCTAAATTATGTACAGAAACCTGCTTCTGTTTCACTAGGCTGTGACACCCGGAGGAGAACACGAGTTGGGACCAGGAGGTGCACGGTTGGCTGCGTGTGCAGCATGGACCGCCCCAACCCGCGCTGAGCGAGAAGTAATTACAGGCAGGCAGCATGTGCCCGCATTAACGGTGGCAGCCAGCAGGGCCACAGTGATTCCCTGTGCTGCTGCAGCCCCCGCCGCTGGCAGACCAGGCAAGCCTGAAGCCACAAACTCAATGAAGCTTGTGATAGAGGTTGATGCTTTCAAAGACATTTCAAAACAAAGTCCACATAAGGATAAATGTAATTTCCTCCCTTTCCCTGCTATGGGCAAAACTTTTTCATGAAGACATGGGTGTTAATGCCATCTTGCATGCATGGCTCAGGATCCAAATATGGTTCCTAATCATTGCAGAGAGGGTGGAAGAGATGGAACTATATTAAAAATATTTATTGTATTTAGTAGCACAGAGTTCTCCTGCAGTTATGTGATACATCTTTGGTCCTGCTGTAGAAGGCAAAAAGCAGAGGTCCTAAAAAACCTTTGTATTTCTAGGTTCTAGCTACAGAATTAAATCAACTTAGGATGTAAAACATAAAAGAAGACAAGAATCATAATACACCTTTCTTGATCTGCAGATTTAGGTTTTAAATTGCCGTTTGATTGATGATTTTGTTTCCCTTTATGTGTCTTCTTACCACAGCCAAGTAATTAAAAGCCAGAGAGAATTCCTGAGGGCAGAGGATCCCTATGTGATTCACTACCGGTGCATGAGTGGTGCCCAGGGAGCCCAGCACCCACATCAGGATGTGTGCCACTCTGCCCTGCTGCCCCACACATGGCTCACCCTTGTCCCTGCTTGGGGGACACTGTGGGAGGGAGAATTGGGGTGCAGCACCTGCTTCACCTCTCCTGCTTTGGCACAGGTTCAGCCTTTCCGCAAATGCAGCTGTACCCCAGTTTTAGGCAGAAAAGCTTCTTTCCACGGCTTTCTGCCAGCAGAAGCCTCAGCCCGCCACAGAACTACTCACAGATCTCCCCAAGGCCTCACTGGTGAATGTATCCAATACCTAATGAAGATTTACCCCTTGAACTAGTTGCTGAAGTTTCACTTGCAATTAAGATTTGCGCAGAAGGGGTTGAGGCCCTTTGTGATTTCTATTCATGGAATGTCTTAGCAGAAGCCAAATTAAAATCCTTATCATTAAGGAGCTGATAGCTCCCATAATTGCAAGCATCGCTCTGTGTTAGCTGGAGGGAGTGGCATGACTCACTGGCTAACAGAAGGAGATCTGTTCAGAAAAGAGGGGAACTTCTAACCAAAGAGAATTCCCTGAGCCATGAATTACTTTAGAAAAGGCATTAATTTCAAACAAATTACTAATGTAATCTGTGCTGTCAATACAGGAACTTTCTTCTAAGTTAGTTAAGAGACTTTTTGCCGTGTGCTGCTCTGAATTACCTCCCTGCTGACCTACAGTGCATCAACTCAGGATTCAAAAGAAAAGTTTTCCCTGATGGATGAGTCATGGCTCTCTTTGCCTTCAGGTTAAACCCCATTTCCCTTTGCTTTCCACAGAGTACATGTTTTAAGAGTTGATGAAGTTAAACAATTGATATGTTTATCCATTTGCCCAGAATAATTTGAAAACAAATATTAAAATACTCTCACGTTCAAGGCACCTGTCCCCTGTGTGGCTATGTTTCTTTGTGAAAGAATGATCTATCAGTTCAGTGAGAAAATCCAGGAGGATACAGAGCTAGTGGAGGTTTAAAAAGGATTTTTCAGGTCTTTTGAGGTCAGGAAAAATGAAATAGAAAGGTAGAAATAATTGCAACATGCACTAAGGGCTTGGCTTGTCTTGCAGAGCTCATTTGCTGAAGACAGTAATGCTCAGATGGGTTGGTTTTGCTCTAGGAAGAGGCTGCAGCACACAGCCAGCCAGGCAACCAATTTAATGTGAGTGGTGACAAATCAGAGCCTGCAGGGGAGCAGCAAAGCCATTGGTGAGCCTCCCGCAGTTCAGCAAGAGCTCCATCTACTTACAGCCTTGGTCCAATTTGGAAAATTTAGCTCAAAACTAAAATTAACAAGCGGTCTGACTGACGAGGTGACTCTGAACCTCAGGACTGCTTAGACTGAGGTTTAATGCCAACCTCAGGTCTCTCATTTGAAAGACTTACTCTAACACTGGGGGCTATTTAATGTAACTGCTGAGACACCCAGCATCCGCCACTGGAATTTCCAATACCTACTCTCACTGTCCATAGGGCTCCATATTAAAGAAAGTGCTCTGGGTTCTTTATACTTCCAATCCTTAGCAGCATGTGAGTGCACAGCAGTGCATTGGGAAGGATGCAGGCCAGACATGAGACAGAAGGAGGAATCACCCAAAGGCTACAGTGGAGCAGGAGCAGGACTGGGCCCTGGATGTGGGATGGGGAGGGTGCCTGGGCAGCCCCATGGCCCTTTGCTCACCCAGCACCCACAGCAGCACCCAGTGCTGGGAATCATGGAGAAAGCTGAGTGGCTGGAACAGCTTAAACTGCTGAAGTTGTCTGAAAGAAAGGCATCAGGTTTTTCTGTTACAACAGATTGCTTTTCAATTGGAATTTAATATGAAATACCACAAAGACCCCATTGGGTTGCTCTTTTACTGGAGAAAGGGAAAACTATAAATGGATTAACCAAACTTCTTAACAGTGAGATGAGTCTTAAATCTGTTAGAAGTGTGAAGAAGCCAGAAGTAAAAGAAGTCTCCATGAAACATAAAAAAATTATACAGAAAGGAGAAAACAGTCTCAAAGCACAGAACAAGTGAGAGTACCGAAGAGCAAGCAGCAAACTTAGAACCCTGAGCACACAAAACCTAAAAGACAGAGGGCACTTTTTTCCCAAACAATATGCCCCATCAGGCTGTACTAGCTGGACCCATGGGAAAGCCAGGCATTCCAGCTGTGTCCAGCTGTGTGTTGCCAGCACTCTGCTCCCTGCATGTTAATTTTAATTCTGATTTTTAACTATATGAGTTTTTTCATCTTTTCCAGAGCAGGAGCTTGGCTTTCTCATTCCTACAGCTCACACCATGCTCTCAGCAATGTTGTTTCCTCCATAAGTTTTCCTTGAAGAAGGAACAGCCTCATTAAAGACAGTTCTCATGCAGGGTAAAAAGGGGGCTAATGGTTTGTGTGGCTTTGGCTCAGTGAGCCAGATGCTCATGATCAACCCTGAATTTCAGGCTTACCCTAATGTAATCAGAATTACAGAAGACAAATGCCTGGGGAGCTCCTGAAGAACCATGGCTTGCGGAGTGCTTCCATGGAAAACTCAGAGAAACCTGGAGAAACAATAACTGAAAGATTTGGGGATAAGGTGGAAATTGATGCCTTTAGCTGGGCATCCCTGCTGACAGAGCCTGACTCCAGCATCTACCACTGCAAATTCTCTTGTGTGACACCATTGTGGAACAGATGGGCCCAGCAAGAGAGAGTGGAGTCTTGGTAAAGAATACCAACACAGCAGGAAAAAAACACAGTTTTATTATTTTAGGAATGGAAAAACATATACTCTTTTACACCATTATATGCTTGAGCTCCATAATTTCCACAAAATACCCAGTTTACTTCTCAAAACTTAAGGAAACTTCACTGAAGTGAAATAATCCCGATTAATGTTTGCAATAATAGTAACAAAAGTCATGTGAAGACACTAAAATGAATCTTTCTGATTCCTTTCTTGCTGTTTTATTGTGGGTAGAAGCGTTTAATCAAGCCCACACTAAAACCCAAGAACTGAATGCAACAAACCACCTAGAGCTATATGATCTCAGGGGTTGCATGTCAAGACTTTGTAGCTTTATATTGGATATTCTGCTTCCAAAGGCTACATCTGAGCTGAAAATTCCCTCCTGGTGCCACTTCATATCAACTTGCTTTTTAAAAATGTCCCTGCTCAGGGGACACACTGAAGATCTGCAACCCCCCTGAAGAAGGGTGGCCCGAGGAAAGGAGCGTGAGGCATGTATGAAAACCCAAACTGCTGCAGGAGTGTGGCAGCACAGTAGCAAATCAAAGCAGCCACTGTTTGGGTTGTAACATCCAAACCAGAGACAAAACACTGTGGGAAAGGAACCCAAATTGCTTCTCGTTATGGTGTGCTCACCACCAGGGTCTTCACCTCAAGGCTCACAGAAGTCAACGAGCAGCAAACATCTTCAAAACATAAAGCTTGAGTAAGATCTATTTTGTGCCCACAGGTGCACATTAAGGACTTGGTGTTACACTGGATCTCTGACCTACAACAGCGCATCACCCAGCAGCCACGCAGGGACCACAAGAGTCTCAGCCTATCCCCCCCTTATACAGCTTGCTGTGGAGCTGCAGGATTTATCACAATGTGGTGGCCAGGACATTTTTTCCCCATCTGCTTTGGTGGAGATGTCACTCCCTGTTAATATGGAGTGGGGACCATCTGCCTGGGCTGTCACACAGTGCTAGCACTGAAATCCTTTGCCAAGTTTTGAATCAGAATTCAAACAGCACACAAGAGCCCTTGGGCTTGAGCTGCCTGTGCTCTCTCTGAAGCCACAGCGGCTGTGCCTACTGTCAGGAGAGACCAGCTGGTACGTGCCAGTGCTGGCCACCTTCTTCAGGCTTGCAGGAAGCATGGGGGCTGCAGGATAAGTTGACTCTGGCTCTCCAGGACTCTGGAATGAGGGAAATCCCAGGAAACATCAATATCTCTGCAAATTCCAGTGCTAGACCCCAGCTTCTTACTTCCATATAGAATCCTAGAATGGTTTGTGTTGGAAGGGACCTTAAAGCTCATCCAGTTCCAACCCCCTGCCACAGGCTGGGACACCGTCCACTAGAGCAGGTTGCTCCAAGCCCCTGTGCCCAACCTGGCCTTGAACACTGCCAGGCATGGGGCAGCCACAGCTTCTCTGGGCACCCTGTGCCAGCGCCTCAGCACCCTCACAGGGAAGAGCTTCTGCCTAAGAGCTCATCTCAGTCTCCCTTCTGGCAGGTTAAAGCCATTCCCTCTTGTCCTATCTCCTACTTTATCGGGGCAAGGAATCACAGGCAGGCAGGAACAGGACTCCACCTCAGTGCACATAAACATCAGGCTACAAAAGTACTGGGACTTTTACATATACCCCAACTGATTTATTCCAATTCTGCTGACAAACTGTATACAAGCAAACATCCATTCTGAATTTGCTGCACTGTTAATGAATGACCAAGTACAGCAGTATTTCATCTCAGATGCAAAAATATATGGCTTTTCAAAATTAATTATGCTTCAAGTTGTACAGAGATACCATCAGAAAGTGCTGATAACTCTATTCCAGCTTTACAATACTCACAGTTATTGTCTAATTTTAGGATCCTTCCATACTGAATATTCAGTGTCCCACCTCACTGCCTCTCTGGAAACGCAGCAGTCCACCTCTCGCAGCAGTAGTCCTTGGTGGCACTCCACAGCTACTGAAAAGTATGTCTTGACCTTCTACCCGGCTGCCCTGCGCACATCACATGCTGTGGAAAGACTTGCTCCAGAGCCTGTTCTCCTTCCCCTGAGCCTGGGTCTACCATTTCCCCCTTAGGCACTTGCAGGCACACACTCCTGAGACCTCCATAGCCGGAGGCTCCTCTCCTGATGAGTCTTCAGGAACCCTTTTGCCTAGTGAGCATCACCACAGGGGGAAGTCCTGCACCTTCTGCTAAAACGTATTAAGACAAGGAGAATTTCATGCATCTTTTTATAGGGCTCTCTTTCATTGCTAACCCAGGCATATTCTTATCTATGTTAATTTGGTCTCTTCCATGCTAGTTACAACTCCATTAAGATCTAGTTACAGTCTCATTAAGATCTTAGCTTAGGTGGGATAAAAGGGCACATCCATTTCCCACAGCAGCAGGCAGGGAATCACCGGAAGCCCATCAGATAAAGGCTTGTTATCTTTTGTGCCCTCCACGTAGGGGAACTACAAGACTATATAAGCACCTCATTCCTTTCAAAAACCCGGACTTCGTTTTGGTGCAAACAGAAGATTTAGCTGCTAGCAAATATGAACTTGATTGTCTGCACACCACGGAGTTGAGTTTTTGAGTATGAACTATGAATACTTGACTGCTGAGAGCAATTAGGGATACAGCAGAGGGACCTGGTGAAATCCCACTTCTTGAGAGGGTTTGTAGGAGGACGAATGCACAGGAGAATACTGCAATGGAAAATAAGAGGCTAAACTAAAGCATGAAACATTTTGACCAGGTTTCTAAAGCAGAAGTTTAAGATTTCAGATTGTGAAAAATCCTCTGTAATTACTGTGTAATTATATGATGAAATCATATAATAATTTGGTGTAAAACCAGGAGTGTTTTTACTCACATCAGTTAGTCACTGGTTGAGCGATCTGAAGAATATGTGGAAGAATACTCATGAATTTCAGTCTTCCACAAATGACCAATTCCCTTCCAACTTCACACTGAAAACTGCTTTACTGTCACCTCGAGAGCCCCACTTGTCAAGAGCAGACATCACTGGTACTGAGGCCAAAAGAAAACATTCACAGACTAAGAATCCCTGTCCTGCAAGTGCTGAGTAACAACTGATTTCACTGAAATCACAAGTGATTCACAAAATAACATGGAAACCAAAATGAAGTAAACAATTAAAGCAGCTCCCTTTCACCACAACCATTTGGCATGTGATAGCATTCTGTATCATCACAAATCCTTGGCTTGCTTGTCTAACTCACATCCAGATCTGCCACTTGTACACATGCAAAGAGAAGCTTTGGGGGGCTTTTCTCCTTTTTTTTTTTTTTTAAGGAAACAGAGACTAAAATGAAAAATATTCAAAGAAACATTCAAAGGAAATAACAACAACAACAAAGTGCTGCGAGAGGTTCTACCTTTTGAATGTATTTTTGTTTCCATAAAATGAATATGCTGTTTATTCACTGAAAAAAAAAATAAAGAGAAAATCACAGACATGTTTGTATATCCAAACAAATGGTGAGAAGTTGCCTGGAAAACACCATCTGCATTGGCTAAGTGGGACGAGACCAGGAATAGAGCCCACATGCTGTAGCTACAGCTCATACGAGGTGCCATGCGGGTAAATGGGACAGCAGAGTTCTGGGAGTGTAGGCAGAGAGGGAGGGATTACTTGCACAGAGGACACCATAACTGCATTCTCTGGGTTCCCAGATGATACAGGTAAGGATGGGAGGGGATTACAGTTGAAAGCATTTCTTTTCCATTTCAAATACTTTATCATAAACCCTATGATTTCCACCCATGCTTCAGTTAGGTGTCCCTGATAGCTTGGTTTACCTGTGTATCGAAAATCAGTACAACCCCATGGGAAGGTGCAATCCTGTGTGCAGAGGACTCATGATGACATTCAACACTCTCCAGCAAGCCTTAGGTACTGTCCCATCTCTGTAAGTCATGTCACAGATCCCAGCAGGCAGGACCCAGGCAGTGACAGAGCTGGGGCTTGCCCTGGCTTGTGCAGCCTCAGCCCTTGAAGGACCAGCATCACTGCCTTCATGTACAGCCTCAGCCCTTGAAGGACCAATATCACTGCCTTCATGTACAGCCTTCAAACCAGGCAGATGGGACAGACCAGACACACCACAAATATACACCAGGAATTATAGGCACATTACAGACTTTAAAGCCTTCCTCTTAGTATAGTCCAAAGAGCAGTACAAATTGAGGCGCAACAAGGTTAACGGAAGATTAAAGACTCCAAAGCAACATGTATGTGGAATATTCAAATGGAACTTCTCTATTACCAGCTCATTACAGAAGAGGCTTTCTCTATGGAGAAAGAGAGAAGCAACCCAGCCGGCGGCACTGGCTCCTGTGCACTGGTCAATTGTGTGGGTGAACAGGTTACAAACAATTCTTTAATAAACTGAAAAATAATTTTACCGAAAAAAAAGCTGTGCTTTAAGAGGCTTTTCTTGAAAGTCAAAAATAAGTTGTTAGCAGAAGTAAAGGCACCAAGATCTGTAGCAAAAGGTAATATCTTTTGGTAGACTAAATGAAATAATCAGTCTAAAACAGACAAGTAATTTGAAGTGCTCGACCCTCCAGGTTTTGCCTTGTTTACTGGTTACATTGCTTGGTCTGATAAAACATGAGACTCCTATTTTCAATTCTTGCCACCTTAGACTATAGTTTTTTGTCCAGAACAGAAGTCTAACATTTCATCAGATTTCAGTTGTCACAGTGTATATGCAGCAAAAGGCAGTGTTTTATTGATCCAATTCACTTTTCCTCTCATTCCCCACATCCTGGATCAGCAACAGAGGTGGGCAGCTCTAACCAACCAGAAGGGCAGGATTTGGGCTCACTCAGAGCAGGAAGAAAAAAGACTTTTACCTGAGCCAAAAGAAAAGGAGTTTAAATCTTGCAAAGGTTTGCATACCTCAGACAATGGACTGACACATGAATAAAGTTCAGCACAGGCATGTCCAGTAGTGCTGAGCTTGGCAGTGCCCTCATCGTGATGCTGGGAAAAAGAGCGGATCCTTCTGGATCAACAGGTTAAGCATCACTTGGAGACAACAGACTCCAGTCACAGCCTTTAATAGTGATCCTTTTGAGCCACCATCGATCTTCACTGCTCATTAATCGAATTTGCTGTTTAGCTGATGGTGTGCTGGGTGAGCTAGTGTGCCACACAACCTTTTCGTAGAGTCTTTAAAGCCACAGAATCTTGACTGCAAACACGGCACTGCAGTGAGCAGGCAGCTGACCCCCATGACTGTGCTGTGTGACTGATGTTAGGAGACTGAATGGGAGATGAAGGAAAGGAGCAAAGGAATGGATGAAAGAAAAGAAAGGTAATTCCGCCTGCAAACTGGCACCAAAAAGTATGTGACGCTCTCTGTTAACTGTGGTGGCATTCTCTCAGTGATAAAAGAACCACATGCCTCCCACCACGAATCTTTCATTAAACCTCAGAAAGCAAAGGAAGCCTCTGCTCTAATGCAGACATGAAACAGGGTAAGATTTAACATCACTTGTCAGAAATGAGAACTTTCAGGCGGACTGGCTGGTACGCACCATTTCAGCCTTTCACTTTCATTTCAGGTCTTCTCAAAAAGCTGACATCAATGGGAAGGAGCTCGAAGACCTGATTCCAGGGTGTGGGGGACGATGCACACTACCAAGCACGTAACACTGTATGCCCAAATAGTTACGAAGCAAAAGCTCCGAGATGCTAAGAGCATCAAGAGGGTAGTGAAGGAGGACAAAGCTCTGTAGATGCTGATAAGAAATGTTTACATTTGATACCCATTCCCAAATGCAGAACAGAGATATCTGGGAGCTGCACCACCTACACGCAGAATGCAAGCATAGGTGATGACAGTGTTCTTTAACTTGTCGGAAAAATGCTTTTGTGAATGAAATAGGTACTTCCATGGAACGGATCCTTCTTCTATAGCCCCTCACAGCTACAAGCAAACCACAAGATTACTGGTTTTCAGGTCAGGAGATGGGGATTCTTCTTTGTTTTTTTCTGCAAGACAGATTTTCTAGAAAGAAAAAAGATATTCTGAAACATTTCCCAAATATTTCTTGGTTTAATCTCATGATAAGAAAAGAGACAGCTATTTCCAACCCTCTACAGTGGAATGTCAGAGGCAAAACCTTCTAAAACCACACTACATGCTGTCAAAGCACACAGGGCTCTCAATTTACAGGCATTTTCTAAAAGAGCAAAAGAAGAGCGAACAGAGCTGGTGGGACATGTCTGTGAGCTAATTCCCAAACCTCTGCATTCCCTGCCCCCTGCTGCTGCCACCTCCCTGACCAGCTCCTGCAGTCCTCTCCTTTCCCAAACAGTGGCCTCACACCAAGATATCAACCTTGTATTCCACCTTGCTTCAAATCAAAAGTCCCACCATGACTGCAGCTGCAGAACACAAACATGATGACAACAACCACTCTTCTATAACCAGCTGCATACAGAGCGAATTACGGGATGAGACCCACTGCACTTAGCCCTATAGTTTCCTCAACAGTATCTAATGTAGCTCAAGACCAATATAGTCAATTAAAAAAAAAAAAAAGGAAAACACCCCACAAGAATAAGATGTTAGGGAAAACCATTATATTAATAGGCTTCCAAAGTAACTCACATTTGTACAAGTCATCAGAGTGACCTGACACACTCCAGTTTGAGGAAGGATGATGCTTAAATCTTTGCACAACTGCAAAGTTTTCCTCCCTTGTGTAACTGAAGGAAAAATACAGATTTATTTTTATGGTGCAACAGCAGGAATAGGAAAGATTAACCCTGACAGCACAGAGCTGAACATGAACGGTCCAACACATCTCATCCTTGCTGCACAAGATGGTACTGCTGCAGGTGTCTGCCCTTCCCCAGCCTGAGATCTCATTAACTATGTTTCCATTAAGCAGTCTTTTTTTTAATGAACTTAGTGCACTGGAAGAAACTTACTGCTGCACAAAGATGATGTAGCTCCAAGTGGAATTAGAAGAGTGTCCTAAAGGACGTGTTCGAGGCCTATAGATGTTAATACTGTATTTTCACAGCTCTATGTTTGATAAGCTTCTCTATGAATATTCCAGGCATGATTTCTATTACAATCACAGTTCCCCACTCAATTGCTGGATTTCATTTCACAGAGAATAACAAACTATCCAGGGATTTTTGGCAGCTTAGTGTTGTTCTAACCCATTGGTCTTGTAATTAGCTCCGAATGTTGTTTTCGTGAAGCTGTATTCTTCTTGATGCATCCTAAAGTCCCCAGCTGTCTTCTATACTTAGCTTATTACATTAATGCTGCGGAACATTAATATATAAATAGCATTAAAATTGCAAAAAGCTGCTGTGTGGATGTTTTCTCCATACATCTTTGAAAAGGGAAAGGGTTTTAAATGTACTGCACCTGAGGATAGACCAAATCTCCATCTGTAGCTTGGTATTCAAAACCACTGGGGTCTTTCAGGCCGGGTAGCTCGCGATGGTGGAGCTCATGGCAGAAACAATGATCAGATCTTTCACAAATGGGCTCTTCCTTAGAGACTGGTGGTGGGCACAGCATTACACTTGTAGTTTCACCCTTTTTAGGTCACATCCTCTATCACATCCTGCTGATTTAAGGATACCAGCAGAAAACTGAAAATGTATTCCAAGACTGATGTGGGATTGAAGTACCTGAGGGTAGGATTTCATCCTCGATATGGAAACAAAGCCCTACACCCTGAGCCAGACACTGGGGGAAACTACTGACAGAGCAAGACTCATAGAATCATAGAATAGTTAGGGTTGGAAAGGACCTTAAGATCATCTAGTTCCAACCCCCCTGCCATGAGCAGGGACACCACACACTGTCGTCCAAGGCTCTGTCCAACCTGGCCTTGAACACCTCCAGGGTTGGAGCATTCACAACTTCCTTGGGCAACCTATTCCAGTGCCTCACCACCCTCACTGTGAAGAACTTCTTCCTTAGATCTAATCTAAACTTCCCCTGTTTAAGTTTGAAGCCATTACCCCTTGTCCTACCACTAGAGTCCCTAATGAAGAGTCCCTCCCCAGCATCCTTGTAGGCCCCCTTCAGATACTGGAAGCCTGCTATGAGGTCTCCACACAGTCTTCTCTTCTCCAGGCTGAAGACCCTGACTCAACCATCATCCAAATTCATCAAGGGCATTCTTCAGTCTAGTGATCTGTAGTGAACCTTTAGGTATTTGGTTTGTATGTTCATGAATGGGTACATATCTATACATGTGTATGCATGAATTCTCTGGACCACATCAGCCTGGAAAGCTGTTTTGTTCAGAAGGAAGAACTATTGATGAACGAGTTCTTATTTCAGCTTTCATCTTTATTGCCACCTTACGAGGTGTCGCCAGGCAAGGACTGCGCTTGTTGTCTTTATGTTCAGATAAGAAAAGCAATCCAGGCAGATATTATACTGTAGGGTGGAGAGGGAGTGGGGAAGGATCTCTCCATCACTCACAAGGGAGGTGAGAAAAAGGTTGCTTTGGGCGAAGCACCTTAATCCAGTCCTGACTGTGACCTCCCTCTGTGAAATCATTTAAAAATGATTGTTTAAGGACTAATTAAGATAAGTTTCATGAGTGCAGACCTGACTTTTCCTACTACCCAGCACTGGAAAAGCCCTACAGCCCAGGAGAGATGGGAAACAGTATCCTCCTAGATGCTGGCAGCAGTTTACCAACATAGTTATGCAGCCACCAAAGAAATTTCTTTGTGATTTAGTCCAGTATGGCAGGAATAAGGAAAAGCATTATATGAGTTAAATAACCGTTTACAGCTTCATTGGGGTTTTCCTTTCAAAAAGGTCAATAATAAACCTGCACGAATGGATTCATTTCATAGCAAGAACAACTCCAGCATCCCTCAGAGCATTGCTGGACACGTGCACTGTGTCAGCAGCAGCCTGGAGTGGTCCTTGCTGCCGAGCTGGGCTCCGTGCAGACACTCACAGGGCTCGCTGCTCTCCTCGCTTTTTGGCACTTGCCTGAAGTCGCTGCCAAGTTGTTAGACCACTTTAATTTGCAAACCTATTGATGAGCATTTAATGTTAATGAAATGTTACTGCTCAGAAATTCTGGCAGATCAAACTCAGTTAGCTCATCGTGCATCTAATTTACTTAGTGCTAAATGTTTGCCCTTATTTTCTTTACATACTGAAAAGTCGTATTTAGATAAAAACTTTGCATTTCAAATAAGACAATTCTTTAGAAAGTTAGGCAAATTTCTATGTAATGTTTGTCTTTGCATTTCATACTAAACCCTGCTTGGGGATATATATCCTGCCAAGATGAAAATGGAAGATGTAGGCTGCTCCCGGTCCCTACATACTCATAAAACCCATGATGAAGGAGATGGTTCTCATCTCTACCAAACCATTTTAGTAAATGCAACGGCAGCAAACAACTGCAAGAGATCTTACACAACCCTCAAGTAGAGCAAGATTTTGGCTGTGTGAATGGATGAGGAGAAGCCTGATTCTGTCATCTCTGGGTACCTAATTCAGAGCATCTCTGGTATCCTGCACTGTGATCACCACAACATCCTAACTGGCCACAAATTTATTACATTACACACAACATATTAATTGTGGTAGCCATCAGAAAGAACAGAAACTCAGTATCAATAGGGAGATACAGAATCATAGAATCACAGAATCCCAGACTGGTTTGGGTTGGAAGGGACCTTAAAGCTCTTCCAGTTTCACCCCCCTGCCACAGGCAGGGAAAACTTACACTAAAGCAGGTTGCTCCACGACCCTGCGGCCTTGAACACTGCCAGGGATGGGGCAGCCCCAGCTTCTCTGGGCACCCTGTGCCAGTGTCTCACCACGCTCCTGTGCACCAGTCCCGGTGTGCAGCAGACGGGCAGGAGCTGCAGGAGCTGCCCTGCTCACACACTGCTCTGTGCACACTGCTGCAGTGGGTGGCTTTTACCATGCAACGGGATAGGTGAAGACAACCTATACAACATCTTTCAGGTACCTTTCTTAAGGAAATATGATTGAAATAGACAACATTAGTATTTCCCCTGCCCAAGAAAAACAAACCAATTTTTGCTAGCACACTCTACCAGAATCCTGTATGTTTACCAATGCTTTTTCTACCTTCTACTGGCAAATGTAATCCTGAGCTAAAGAGATTTTCAATTCTATTAGTTTCTAAATGACTGAGTAAATCTAGGAAAACAAATGGGGAAAACCCTGCCCTATCACAGATCGCTGCACAACTGCATGAGAAACGTTTCCTGATTTGTCCTATCTCCACCTGAATGCACCGACCCCTGTTAGGAGACTGGCAGCGTGCCACAATTGGTGGCTCAGCTCCTGTGGGCCCTCGTGGGCTTTTATAATGCTATTAGGACATGGATGCACAGTGTTTGGACACGTGTCTCATACAGACTTCACCTGATTTAAGCAGAAAGCTACCCTTGGGGGAGAATGGAGGCAACCCAAGGGAGATACAGCTGTAATTTCATTGTTGGATGTTTATTTGCCAGCAAATCCCTAAATACTGATGTATTACTTACACAACATGCCACCCATTAGCTTAACTCATCCCTCTGTTTTACAGGGCAACGTGAAGCACTGAGGCTCCCAACAGAGGGAAGCTGTTTGGAGGTCAGCACCTCTGACCACTGAGCTCAGTACAAATAAACCAGTGAGTCCAAATCCTGCCCCTGGTGCTAGGGAGTTCCAGCCAACCTGTAAGCCCTGGCAAAGACCTTTAAGCCCATCCAGTCCAACCATTCCCAGCACTGCCAAGGCCACCACTAACCCCTGGCACTGAGGGCCTCGTCTACACGGTGTGTGAACACTTGCAGGGACAGTGACTCCAGCACTGCCCTGGGCAGCCTGTTCCAATGCCTGAGCACCCTCTGGGGAAGGAATTGTTCCTCATCTCCATCTAAACCTCCCCTAGTTTAAATAGGATACTACAGTCACTCTGTAAAAACAGATAGCAGTGCTGGGTGGGAGTGAGCAGACGGGAGTGGGGCACTGGGACACAGACCTGGTGTGGGCCATGCTCTACAGGCTAGAGGGGAATAGTTCCTTTTTTTTTCTGTTTCTCACGATGAACAAGAGTGCACAACCTGACAAAAATCATTGTTCCTCTCCAAGTTTCCTTTCACGTTCTTCTAAATGCAAATACCCAAGTTACCACCTTTTCTATTTGACTTGTCTGTAAAATGAAAGCAAGGCTTTCTGCAGGTTCTCACTGGAATTCTTTTTGCTATTGGCTTTGTTGTGAATGTTTCTGAATGGAAGGTAACAAGTTACAGTGCTGCAGAGAAAGCAGTTAACAGCCATTCATTCTGTGCAGGTGCAAAACCAGAGAACGTTAGCAAAAAGAGAAAGAAAACAAGGAGAAAGGATGCATTTAATTCTCCAGTGAACTTTAACAGACATTTGGCACCAGTTTGGCACTTTCATCTTTGCCTGATAAATTATTAGATTTAGCATTGTTAGTTGCTAGATAGCTTAGCAACTATCAATCGACACTTTGAGATTACATTTAATTGATATGCCTGGATTTCTCTATTTTCATCTATACAACATTCCCCCAGAGATCTGAAACCCCTCAGATGGAATGAATAACATTCCTCCTCTCTGCTTTTGCAACACCACATGCAGGGATGGATGTGGTGGTTTTTTGGCAACACATTTGTATTCATTTAGATTGTCACAACTGCATTGTGCATCTGAGACAGCCCGAGGTACATGATCGATCTTCCCGTCCATCCAAACATGATCAACTTTGTGAAATCAGACAATGGAAACTACTACAGCAGAGAAAACAACGGAGGCTTTTCTCAACGTGCACTGTGTACTGTCATTTTATTATTTAATGTTTTGCTATGGGTAAAGCAATTCTGAGAATTCTCTGTGATAAGAACTCCCTGGCAACAGCTCATCTATTTGCCAAACTAACATCAAAGTAATGTCCATAGGATTAACTATGGAGTCAGAAAGCATAAAACCAGTAGACACAAGGTGACATGTGTATATCAGTCACAAACACTCCACTACATCATGGGTTAAATCATTGAATAAACTTATGAAGCACATGTGGGGCCAGGAGCTGCTGCCTGGCACTGTCCACTGCAATGTCTTCTGCTCACTGTTTTAACGTGAAGCTTTATATAACTGGAAAAATGTCAGCCTAATTTTATGGGGTTTTATTGTTGGAAATTCAGCCACAGCGATTCAGCTGGTTTTGTAGGTGAAGCTACAGAAAATCACCTGGTTTTTCTTTTGTTACTATAATCGGACAATCTCTTTGGCTGCTCAGCCAGGGCTTTCCCTTCCCTTTTCTCCTGATGTGTTTCTCCCTCCTAGACCTGCATTTCCAGGGTTTACAGCCAGGGCTGCAGGTTAATTTTGTACAGAAAACTTTCAGCCTGGCATCATGGTATTTTGAGTGCTTAACTTGGCAACGTTTGTACTCTGCTGATGAGTAGGACCTGTCTGCATATGATGGAAAATCAACACAAAGCCAGTGTCCCTGCTAGAATAACTGTCATGTAAGAAGACATAAATCACACTTTTTACTTAGCTATTACAGCTAACACACAGCTCAAAATAATAAAGGAAGAGCACTTTCCTAATAAAAACAAGGATAAGTGAGGGCTGAAAGGTTGCTGAATTAGCTCTTTGGAGCACAAACACAGGCTGCTCCTTACTTCAGACAAACTCTATCCAGTCTGCCAAGACCGAGCATTGTACACTGCAGACCAGCTCAGTGGAAATGCCACAGGAAACTCTTCCTAGGTGCTGTTAACCTCACAGAAGGACTCTTGGGAAAGCTGTTTACCTTCAGGATTCACATCTGTACTTTTGCAAACCCAGCTGCTGTGCTCCCTGTTCCAAAGACTGAGCCTTTTCATTGACAGAAGGAATGATTAGGACACGAGGAGATGAAATATGCATCGCTTCATCCCCATAAACAACAGCTATAGGGTGCCAGGGAAAACGTAGAAATTTCATCTCCCTTATTCCCTTGCATTTTTATGGCAGATGCTGCTGGATTTCCTTGGAGAAGTTCCCATGACCTCAAGCCCAAGCAGTGACCTGTGAGACACGCTGCAAGGACAGCCACTTCTGCTGTGCACTGGAGTGTGTGGTGAGATGCAGCGTCCCCACCTGCAGCATCCCCACAAACCCTTTTATTCAGGTCCACACACCCAGCCTGCCTTTGGGCTTTCAAAGTGGCCCCAGAGAAGTGACTGCCACCTCTGCAAAGGCACATCTGAAAAAGACCCCTCACTTTTGGGCACTCCAAATGGGAAATGCTCTTCTGAACCTGGGTGCCTACAGCCTTGAGACAGATGTGTAGCTGCTTCCCTGCCCACTGCCCAGGATGAGGATGTGGTACTGGTTGAACACACCAAGCATCATGCTAGGAATCACAATAAAGCAAAGTGCACATAAAAAAGGCAGCAAGGTAAGCTACATGAATAACCGTTTCGAAGATCCATGCTTACTAACAGTCACAGCATAGTTACTTCTTATATTTGGCAAAACAAAACTCAGCAACCTTTCAAAACATTGTTCTTTTCCACACCATCACCTAAATGTGATCCATCCAGCAGCACTCAAGTGCCTGACAAGCAGGGATCATATGGAGGAGGTGAACATCTCCTTCCCCTCCAAGACACATACAGTGGGGTGGTCCTTCACACCCAGGAGACAGAGTTTGCCCCAGGGCCCTGCTAAGGCCAGTGACAGCCCAGCCCTGGTTAGGGGCTGCACTGGAGCCCTTCCTGAAACCACAGACATTATTCTGCACCTTTCTGGTGCTGTCAAAGCAGTTAGCAAATAAACAGCTCATAACAAGCAGTGGAAGAAGTGTTGTGGAACAGCAGATTGCAGAACTGTGAATGAGATTCATGGTTGTCTTACTCACAGTCGTGTTACTCTGTCCTCAATATTTTAATTCAATGGCATAAACACTATTTTATTCATTGCAATAAGCCATCTGGGGGGATGCTGAATTATTCATTGTTTAAGGCAGCCAAACAAACTGCTTGTCAAAGAGATTTTAAATCTTAAACCAGAATCTCAAGTAACAAAGTGCAGTTTAAAAGGTGCAGGATATACCCTCCACTTTCAAACTCCTCTCCAAAACACTGGGCAAAGGAGCTGCCTTTGCACGTTTAAGTCCCAGGTGCTGGGTTTTGTGAGAGTGCACATTCTGCAGTGCTCCCAGGTTCTCCTATCCTATCCCATCCCATCCCATGCCATCCCATTCTGAGCAACGAGGGCTCTCCAGCATCCCTGGCACTGTCCCACAAGGCACACCTGAAGCTTCTGCTGAAACCAGGGGCAAGTGTTTCTGCTTGACCCATACACAGCCCCTGACTTTGGAGAAGCAATAGAGTATCATAACACTGATGGACTAGGTCAGGGGGAATCTGACTTTGCAGAAAGCTGCCTCAGTCTTCTTTGGTGTGTCAGATTCAAACACCACCTTGCTGGGCTTGGAACCCCAGCACCTAAATAATAAGACTTCTAAAAAATATAATAAAAAAATATATCTTTCAATATTTGTTTCCCTCCAGGAGTGAGTTTCCCATCTAAACATGGGTAAAGCACACTCTGGTCAGCATTCCTG
>NW_009940419.1:40721-42450 GCF_000696875.1 Nestor notabilis | reverse complement strand
CCCAAGGCTTCCTGTGCACTTGGGGAAGCTGCTGCTCTTCCCCAGGCTGCCCGTGGGGCAAAGCCGGCCATGGCCAATGCTCCTGGTGTTCCTCAACAATGGAGCAGGACACCAGATGTCTATGAGTCCACCCAAATTACTGGAAAACCTGGACATAAGGTATCAGTCAGGCTTGCAAAACTGCCCCCAGAATCAGCACTGGATGTGTAACCAGCTTTTTACCCTGAGAACGATTATTCTGCAAGCTTTCACATCTGTCATTTTAAGTTGTATTTACAGTTGAGATTGTCAGAGCCATAAATAAAGCAGGAAGGTTTTAGCATGAAACTGTTTCCTGCTGTTTTGAAGACTGGTCTAGTAGTAGAGACTTGATTAATATGTATTTTCCCACCTCACTCTTGTTACCCAGCTAATGTTTAAACATTGTTAGTGAAAAAAGAACAGGAAAGAAAAAGGTGTTTCTCTGCATTTGTTATCAAATAATTTACTTTTCTGCTATGAAATGACCATGTTGACTTTTCTTTTGTACCACAAGAAAATAAAGATGGGGGGAAAAGAGTTTCAAAGGCTTTTTAGAAACACAAAATTATGTCAAAGTCGTGCATGGTGATACAGAATTACAAAGGTCTCCATCAGAAGGTTTCACACCAAAGAAAACATTAAGCAAGAGGCAAAAGATCTGTGGGTATATTAAGAGGTATGTAAAAGTGAAAATGAATTAGTGAAAACTATTTTCCTTCATCTCCTGCATGCAGAAAGAAGTCATGATCTTGCAGGAGCTGTATTCAGCTGGATGAAATGCTTCCTCTCCTCCATAGATACAGCTTTCATACTCGTGGCTTTTTGGACCACTTGGCATAGAAATAGCAGCTGTGATTAGCATCGCTTCTTGATGGAAGGGAAGTTTGCCAGTGTGGTCTCAACATCTTGGCTCTGTGCCTCTATCACCATTCATCATGAGGTATGGCAGACAGAGCCTTGGGGTCACTTGGATCCCAAATGCTTTTTCTTCCAATTCATTTCAGGCTACTTTCTATTATACGTCAAGTCTTGGAATACCGTTGGGTTCAATTACTGTCCAAAAAAGAACTGGAGCTGGAGGTGGCAAGAGTTCATATTGGGGACTGTGTAATTATGTGGAAAATGTTTGATTTGAATAACCAAAGGGTATTTTTTTCTAAGATGGAATATCAGAACTCATGAGCCCTCCACCAGTGGTGGGGAACAGTAAAATGAAGAGAAGTCTCAGGTTGTGGGATATGTTCTGGGAATGTTTTAGAAACTTTCAGGGGAAAATAAGCACCTACTGCAGTGGATGAAACATTGCTTACTGCCAACCCAGTCTGGAGTGAGGAGCTGGAGAAAGCTCTCCTGCATCTGCAGTAGAGGTGATCCTGCCCCTCTACTCTGCTCTTGTGAGGCCTCACTTGGAGTATTGTATACAGTTCTGGTGTCCTCAACATAAAAAGGACATGGAGCTGCTGGAGCAAGTCCAGAGGAGGGCCACGAGGATGATAAGAGGACTGGAGCACCTCCCATATGAAGACAGGCTGAGAAAGTTGGGGCTGTTCAGCCTGGAGAAGAGAAGGCTGCGTGGAGACCTCATAGCAGCCTTCCAGTATCTGAAGGGGGCCTACAAGGATGCTGGGGAGGGACTCTTCATTAGGGACTCTAGTGGTAGGACAAGGGGGAATGGCTTTAAACATAAAAAAGGGGCACTTTAGTTTGA
>NW_009940419.1:0-40682 GCF_000696875.1 Nestor notabilis | reverse complement strand
CCAAGGCAGTGTGTAATGCTCCAACACTGGAGGCGTTTAAGGCCAGGCTGGACAGTGCCTTGGGCGACATAGTTTAGTGTGTGGTGTCCCTGCTCATGTCAGGGAGGTTGGAACTAGATGATCTTAAGGTCCTTTCCAACCCTAACTATTCTATGATTCTATGATTCTATGATCTCCGGGAGCCAGCTGGGCTGTCTGTTCATGCAAGCTCTTGCAGGCTGGACGTGTCAAGAGGAGGAATACAATGCAGAGACAGCAGTGAGGGCAGGCTCCCGGAGAAGGGTGTTAGAGAGGAGATCTGAATCAGCATCTCCCCACCCTGCCAAGTGCTCTAATTCCTCTGCTTAAGGGCTTTGACACGGAGAGCTTCCTACCACCACATGCTCACAAAGCACCTGCTTCTCTGCTACACCACATTTACTCTAAGGGCTTGAAAATTAGACATTGTTCACATGAGAAATGAACAATTCCAGCATTTTCAGCGAACTGACAAAACCCATTCCCCCATTCTATCCATCCGCTGCCTCCCCTGCTTTCAAGCACTTCCCCTGCTTGCCTTTGCGCTCACTGCCTTTGCTCCATTTATTGCGAAGTGCAATTCTTTAAATTCACTGCAGTTCACCCACCTGGCACCAAGAATTTAGCCCCTAGGTTATCATCTTGCCTTATAGCACACAGAGTAGGTAAAAACTTCAGTCCCTGGGAGGTCCCCAAATCTCTCCTGATTTTAGCTGCTCATTACTCATCATCTCCCTGGCTACAAAGCTGATGAATTCCAAAGCAAAGCAGCCCATTCTGCATGGAGGGAGGATGCTAGAATATCATCTCACAATGACACAGGACAAAAAAAAAGCCATTAGCATTACATTATCTGCTCCCAGATAATTTTCCAGATGAATCACCAGAAAACCCTCTGAAATGGTCTCTTGCTCTTTCTCTTTGCATAATGTTTCATTGTACTCAATATGTGAGAAGCTGGAATTCATCAGGCTTTTATCTGGATCACTATATTGTTTTTGGCAGAGTACTTGATTATGGGAAAAATGACAAGGCCAAGTTTATCAGCCTGGAAGATGAACCTGTAAAAAGAAAAGCACAGTTCATGGATCCCCTGCAAGAGGACGGGGGTCTAACGGAGAGTAGAGTGTAGCTGGGTGCTAGTGATACCCTTCATCATCTCATCTGGGCAGCACTCAAGGCTTTATTCTTTGTGGATGGTTATTCATCAAAAGAGTGCATGGCATGGCCTGGCCAGCCCCAGGCATTGGGCAGTGGCACAGCTGTTTGCAAAACTCAGAGAGGCCACCTCTATCTCTCTCTTGATGAAGCTTAACCCATCGCAATGATTGGCATCTCGGCATTATTTCTGAGTCAGACTTCTGCCTGCTGTGCTCTTCTCCCCCAAAGCCTGTTCCAGCCCCCTCCCCACCCTGCTCCAGCTCTACCTCCAAGGCCTTACCATCCCTAGACAGGCATGAATGGTGTTAAAGGGAATAACTGCCATGACAGGGGCTCCATGTCACGCAAGAGGAACAGGCCTAATTATTGTCTCCAAGGTGAGCATCATTTGCTCCAGGTGCATGAGTGTGTGGTGGTGGTTTCTTATTCAGGGTAACTAGACTGTTTAAAAGTTCACATTTTTTCTGGTAACTGAAAAATTTGACCTAATCAATAGTTTCTGAGAAAAGAAAGTAACAAAACCTGTGATGAAACCAAGTGGTAGATTATTTGTCAAATGAAAAAAGATTTCTGTAATTCCTTAGCTCTAATGTTCTTGTGCCTAATGTGACTGGAGGTGGCAAGAAGTCACCAATGAGAACTATTAAAAGAGGGCTGATTAGGTGTATTTGTCAGCATCCCAGCTGTGCTGTTCGGCTTCCCTGCAGACACTCCAGCCAGGCACCCAGCTCTGGCTGCAGCCAGTGCTCCACCAGGAACGTGGCAGCAGGTTCCCAGTTCCTGAGGATGCCTCTCAGTCCCTTCTCCTTCAGCCACCAGACACGTGGTGTTCCTGCACCATGCTGAGTTTTGCCACTTCATCCCCATGTGGTGCCGGTGCCATCTGGCAGCAGCTCCTGCACTCCAGTTTCTGTGAAGTTACAAATGGATCAGAGCCCTGTCAGGCTGCCAAGTGAACCATCATTATCATTCAAGATATCATTTAGCACATACTCCACATGGCAGTCAATTTCTTGCATTATAATCACCTCTTAAAACTGTGACTCCATAGGTATAATATCCCTGTGAGACAGTCTTTACCTGTTACATTAAACTTATAGGTATTTAAAATGTCACATAATCTTTCATCTGAACGGCACTGCTGTCTGACACAGTCAATCAGCGGCCCTGGCAAGCAGGGTTTGGTTCTCAGGAAAGAGCCAGGACAAAGCAGCTCTGCTGCATTTGCTCACGAATGTCCCATTTGTCTTCGGATGTGAGAAACTAATTTAGTTGTGTGTAACCCTGAGTCCTTTGGATATAACACTGCTAAGGTGAAAGATCATCTTTCAAAGACAAGGCAGCTCGTCATGGTGCAAAGTCTTCTCTTTTGTGTTACCTTTACTTTTAGTATTGTGTGATAACTTTAAGTTTAAAGTAAAATTAGGCTGAAAAGATACAATAATTGCCTTCACAGTTTTTATACAGTGTTTTTCACTATTAGTATTTAGACTATCAGGATTAGTGTGGTTGGTAAACTGAGGAGCCTGGTTTATTATCTACACCAGCTTCCAGAAAGGACAAAGCAACTTCTGTTCCCTGTTTTCAGAGCAAGTTGAGGCTCACCCCTCTCCAAAGCCTCCCTCTCTGCAGCCAGGCTCACAGCTCTCTCAGTGCCAGCCCTGCTGCCCAGGTTCCTCTCCTGGCAAGCAGAGCCATCACACCAAGCACTGCAGCTACACCTGGGACACAGCTCTGCATAGAAAGTCTCTTTCTATACACCAGACACCTACCATGCTGGATTTCTGATTTGGCTACGCAGCCTGCTGGTACAGGTCATACACCACAAGCCACACTCCTGTGCATACCAGCACTCACACCAACACACTTGTCCTGTGGGTCACCCCATGCCGATGCAATGGGTATGTCCCAGCCTCCCCCTGCTTACTGGGCAGCATTACTGTTTTCAGCTCAACTGCTCTCGCCAAGACTACACAGAAGCTACAATCCTTCCCTTTTCCCTTCTCTCTTCTTCCCTTCCCCACTTCCAGGGGTTTTAGCCAATTTCACTCATTCCACAGGTTTGTAGCCAGGACTAAACTAACAGCTCTAAATCCCAGTCAGTGAGACGGATGCCAAACCAGCCTTTGGCACTCGCTGTCCAGAGGTGCCAGTGTTCAAACAGAGGAGACACTCCAAGCAGTGAGATAAACAGGCTCAGAAGTGACACTGATATTTAGAAGAGTTCAACCCTAATCCTCAAGCATGCACCTTTGATAGACAGGTTGCATGCAGCATGTTGCAAAATGTGACACTGTGCTCCAAAAGTGGCAGCACCATCCCCTACCACAGCCAAGGCCGCCCATTCCCTGCTAGGATCCAGGTGCTGAGACAGGAGTACGACTAGACGAGTGGGAAGTTGGATGCCCAGAGAACAGCAAGGCGCCGAGTGTGCCTGCAGTGTGCCCAGGACCTCTCTGGGAGCCGGGGTGGGCTCCCAGTGCAGCAAAGCTCCTACTGTCTCACGCTGCTCCCCGCCGCTCGCTGGTGTGTCATTTATATTCCCTAGAAAGGATAGCAGGAGTCATCTCCGCCTCTTCCGTGTAGCTCACTTCACTGATAATTGTGGTGATTGCTGCCATGCTGTTGTTTACATGTCTTAGTAATTCAACTGCTTTGTGGGGAGCTGGTTTAATACGAAGTTCCACACCTGGCTTTATATTGCTCTGCGTGAGCATCAAAAGGCCAGCCCAAGAAGCATATTGTACACTCCTGTCCAGCTTTTTATCCCAATTCACAGAAGTGCTTAATTAAGCTAACGTCTCACTGAGGCATCTCCAGAGCACTTAGTAGGGATTTCTGTGTTTCTTTTATAATGCAAAACATTCCACATTGGCCACAGTGTTGGTATGGCAATACAGCATCGCAGATTTGGACAAGGAAAAGAATTGATGTGACAAGTCTCAGTTTGAGACATACAAGATGCAATTTCAGAGGTTTTGGGAAGTCATGTGCAATTGTGCACTAAAGCAGAAACTCTGCTTAGAATGAGCACTGGAGTTGCACAGGGTGATCTGTCACCAAACTTCCCCTAAAGCTAATGAAACCCAGGAGCATTTAAAGAACTATATTAATGATTGTGCATTCACATTCAGGACTAGCGCTCATGAATGAAGCTGCTCTTTGCAGAAGCAATGGCAATTTACAAAGGAGCCTGTTGTGATAATGTCTCCAGCTCATTGTGCAGGTGGCAGAGGCTCACCAAAACCCAGCTGGAGCATCTGCCTAGCGTCAGGCTATGCCAGAGGTCTCACCACACAATTCTTGAGCTGAACAAGGCAGGTCAGTGGCACTGTTTCCAACAGAAATTGTGGGGGAGGGATTGGCCCTTTAGGTCAGATTTAAGAAACCCTGCTATAGTCACTGCAGACCAGTGTAAAAGAATATGGTTTCTTTTCTGGAGGACAACTATAAGTACCTGCAGCAGGGTTGAAGTCACTTGACTTGAGCATGGGGAGACCGATCTCAAGCGATGCTAACTCCCTCTCCTTTACTACTCCACACACACCTTCGAGCCAGCAAGATGATGAATAGCATAGACATTCACACACCACACCATTTATGAGTATCATCATCTATTTGTTATGAGAAACTACAATTCTTCTATATGCCAAACCAAAAAAATGCAGTTCTCTTCCTCCTCCTTCCTCCTAGCATGAGTTAAACACTATTAGACCTGCACAATTCATGTACCAAATTTGACTTTACATTTCCCACTGGCAAGGTACCTGGAAAGCTCCAAACCCAGACAAGAGAAGCCAACAGACACAAGGATGTAGCTCCTAATCTTTTTAAGTGCTCTCAGAATGAGCTGGTGTATAAGGCAGACCCAGCCTTTGTAGCCTTTCTGCATGTTCTGACCTCTAGATCTATTTCCTCAGGCAACGCTGGCACCCATCTCCCAGCCATCCCCATCTACTGCACCATGCTCTTGGCCAGACACAGCCTGACAACCCAGCAATGCAACCTGCCACCAGACCTCTTGGCTGTTTGATGTTCTTAGCTCAGACCTGTTTGGCTCTGTACACAGGTCTTCTATCATACAGCTCCACCCCTACCTCTGTTCTGAGCAGATAGCTCCTGTGAAGCACTGCAGAACCAGCTAAGCCCAGCAATCTCACACCCAGAGCCTGAGTCCATCCTTACCTGCAACGCAGCACTTCCAAGCCCCTGACTAACCTGGAGGACGGTTCCTCTGTCGTGTTCACTCTGTGGATCCTGGAGAGCAGATCACACAGAGTGACCACAGCCCTTCCACCACAGTGTGAGACAGATGTCCTGCAGCTCTGGACATGGAAAGCACATGGCTAAAGTGGATGCTCCTAATTATAAGTTTTCAAGGAAAATAAAGAGAAGCAAACCCTGGGAGCTGGATTTTCAGAGAAAGATTCCTCTTCTCATGTTTTCTTTTCCTCAGAATATTCTGGCACAGCTGCAGAATACTTTTAACTGTGGTTACATATTTGCTTTAAATTAATGCTGATCTATTAACAGTGGTGCTGTTGCTTCAGTTATTATGTTCTCAAACAGCAAAATATATCCTGTGGCTGTAGTTCAACAGGCAAGCCTTGAACACTGCACACAGTCAAAGAATTAAATTTCACAGGAGATTTCCAAAAACTTCTCCAAGCACTCTGGGAACACTGAGTTTTCACTGCCACAAGAATTCCTCTTAGGATATGGAGATATTTCCCAAGATGATTTTATTCATGAGAATGGGACTGTATTGCTTAGCAAGTTCATTTCAAAGTGGGTGAATTCTCCAAATACAGAAATACTGCAGGTGACTGCTTCTAGTGCCAACAAGACTAGAAGAACACTGTTACTAAAAAGAGTAAGTGGACTTCAAAATTATCAGCTCAAATCTCCACTGCAAGGGAGACGTTTCAATCTCAGAGGCACAATGGGTGAGGAATGGGCTTATTTCTGGGACTGCAACAGTACCAGCACCACATGTTTGCTCAAACTTGGCCTCAGTGATCAGCAGTGAGAAAAAGTGCTGCTTGGTTATTTGGACCCTGTGAGAAGGCATCAATATTAGCAATGACCAGCCTGACAGCAGCCACTACTAGGTACTTGAGTAGCTCTATAACAGACTTTATTCATCTTGAGGCTCCCTTTTGTCTTGCATGTGTTAATAGAAGGAAAAAAAAACAACCATGTTATTCTTCTCCTCTCTTTCCTGAGAAAGTAGAATCTACACAACGTAACACGAGGACTTCTTATGGAAAGGGTTAGAATTAAATATGTTTTGCACAATGGCTATGGGAAATTCCAACTATGGACCATCCAGCTCACACAGCTCACCTACAGGTTCAGGAGCTTCAGCGTCTCCACTGAGCACACCACCTCAGAGAAGCAGAAGCTAACAGAAATGTTCATTCTTGTCCAAATATTTAAGTATTGACACTATCAAAATCCCTGGTAGATTCTGCATTTAATTGGTAATGTTTTCCCAAGGGACACATGGACTGAAGCCATCTATCCATTCTTTTTCTGGTAGCAGCATTTTCCTTGTTCCCCTGCATCATTAAGTGAGAAAGGACAGCAGTGATGAACTGCTTTGAATACTTGTCTGTATTGGAGAAGTCATTGTTAGCTGAAATAACTGGCAACTGCCAGTACTCTTGCTGCTGAGCTCTTTCCCCACAATGTTTTAATGTTACTGTGGCCCCTGGCACATGCTGCAGAGCTCTTCTAGCTTTTCACTTGGAGTATTTCTAATTACTATTCTTATTTACGGAGTCCCTGAAGGAAGACGTGTGCAGACTTTAATAGCAATGTGCAAAGAAAGTTATTGAAAAGCTCTATAAAGCACATTGGGTCTTGGCGATAACCCTGATTTTTGGTGCAGAGTGGACACAGAATGACCTGCACTAGACTGCCAGAGTCCCCAGAGCATGAAGCTGAGACAGAAACCCCAGGCCACCTGCTCAGCTGTGACAGCAGCTTCAAGGCCACCAAGCCTGGCACAGGGGACGACCCACCCCACACTGCTGGGAAGATCAAAATGCAAAAATTCCTCATCTCTCCACGAAGAACTCAGCCACAGAAATAAATCCCATCTCTGGCTTTGTGCTAAAGCCTGTTAAAGCCTCCCCACAAGTGGTTTTTTGTGCACTCTCACTACCTTGACAGGGAACTCAGTTTTACACAGTGCCAGCCTGCCACCTTAGACCAGAAAAATATCAAGCACCAGGGCAGAGCAAGTCCTTGAGCCATTTCCAAACACCTTCAATGGGAAGCACATACACAAATACCCAAGTTTATCCAGGAAATGTATGTAGAGAGGGAGAGTCTGGCCATGGCAGATTATTTCTTACAGGTACTTCTACTGAGGCTAAAACACTTGCAAGTCACCCTGGTTTGTAAACTGTTTGAAAAACATTAAAGCTCACTTTAGGTCTTCAATGGTAAGGGTAAGCTGTTGAATATAAGAGAAAGGACATGATCCCAAATTGCTTTGCAGATGAAGCAGAGGATGCCATGCCCAAATCTCCATCTGCTTGATGGAGATCCGAGGACATCCTCCATCCAAGGGACCCCAGCACAAGCCCTGCTCACCAACTAACTGCCATTTCCCTCATCGGTAAGATTTAGATCCTTTAATTTGAGTGCTGGCATCCAGCGGTTACCCTGGCTTATTGGCTTGTCTTGGCAAAGGCAGGAGTGGGCAGGAGCCGGCGCTCTGGTGGGCATGACATTACTCCGAGGGCTCTCAGCCCTGGTACCCTGAGCTGCCTGCACCACTTTGGAGATCACAAAGGCAAGTCAAGATGCTCCTTTCCTAAAATGAAACTCAACATAAAGAGCAATGTCAGCAGCTCCTCTCTTCCTTTGGCCCAGAGGCAGCATCATAAATAAGTTCTGTATTCTCAAGAAATGTGACAGTTATGATTCAATAAATGAATTATAGGGTCATCGTGGGAAAGTGGGAAGGGAAAAAGAAAGGGGAAGGGCAAGGGGAAGGGAACATTTTACTTCACAGGAACTGAAATACCTCGAAGAAATATTAAATCCTTTACAGGAAGCACTGCTGAGCACTTTGTATGCTGGCAACTTTCTCTCATCTTGTGTCATGGTTCAAGGCCAGCTGGCAACTCAGAACCACGCAGCTGCTCGCTCATGCCCCCACTTCTTCCTCACCCCACTCCCGGAGGGATGGGGAGGAGAATCGGAGGAATGTAACTCCCACGAGTTGAGATAACAGCTCTCCAGTAACTAAGGTATAATACAAACCACTACTGCTACCAATAATAATGATAAGAGGAATAACAAGAGGAGAGGACACAACCGCTCACCACCCACCGACTGATACCCAACCCAACCTGAGCAGTGATCTGGGCCTTCCAGGTAACTCTCCCCAGTTTCTATATTGGGCATGACGTGCTGTGGTACGGAACACCCCTTTGGCCAGTTTGGGTCAGGTGTCCTGTCCCTGCTTCCTTCCGGCTTCCCCTCCTCCCTGGCAGAGCATGAGACTGAGAAAGTCCTTGGTCAGAGTAAACATTACTGAGCAACAACTAAAAACATCAGTGTTATCAGCATTGTTCCCAGACTGAAAGTCAAGAAACACAGCACTGCACCAGCTGCTAAGGACAAAAATGACTGCTGTAGCTGAACCCAGGACATCTTGGTATTACTGCTTTCAATTTTTAAAGGTATTTGTGGTGTTCAGAATATAGAATAACAAACACATTAAGAATGCATCTCCCTGTCAAGTTGGATCTTTATGATGCACTAGGAGTCATGGAAGCCAGGAAGGCTGGAATCCAGTGGGAGGGCAGGGAGCACAGGTGCCTACCAGGACTGTGTCCTGCACCGCCTGCATCCACCCTGGCAGCCACCAAACTCCAAAGCAAAATCTTTCCCTTCAAAACCAGACCTGCAGGGTGGGAGCAGCGCGCTCACGCAGTTTTTACTTTGTAAAGGAAAGGACATAAGAGCTGAGAGTCCTGTGCTCACCACAGGACAAAATGTGCAGAAATGCCTGTTGGTTGGAGGGATGGTGCTAAGAGTTGAGGCTTTATCTTTGAAAGACAAAGCTGGAAGGCTGACAAACACGGGAGAGGAGCTATGACTGCTATCCTGGCACACAAATGTGTGGGTTTCTCTTGTCAAATCCAACTTTTCCTGAATGTATCCAGGCAACGGAGTCCTGGATTCAGGAAGAGCTGGCCAGCCCAGGGCACAGCTCTGTGTGTAGGAACGTGGAAAGACGGACCCATGCACCAGCACATGCAGTGTCTCCCCCACGTCACGCCTTTGGTTCATGCGTATGCTCACCACACAACACACTGATTCACTCCGTGTCTACAGGGGTTGGTACGTTCAGGTTCATTCACTGCAAAAACTGTGCTCTGTGTCTACATGTCCCTCAGAGGAACCATACCCCGCAATAACCACCTGCTGAGCCTGCCAGCAGCAGCTTCCCATGCTCAGCAAAGCCTCAGCTTCTCCAGGGACCTGAACCAGGTTTCCTGATCCCTCCAAGATCCCCAGGGCAATCAAAACCCATCTACAGAGCAGGGGTCTGAGGAGCACAGACACCTACACCGCACCTCTCACCAGCCCCAGCCATGAAGGGATCTGCATTAGCACCTGATGACTCAATGACGGGAGATAAAAGCATACAGTACTGGAAATATTACCATAGAATCCCAGACTGCTTTGTGTTGGAAAGGACCTTAAAGCTCACCCAGTTCCAGCCCCCTGCCACAAGCAGTGAATACCTTCCACTAGAGCAGGTTGCTCCAAGCCTCTGTGTCCAACCTGGCCTTGAACACTGCCAGGGATGGGGCAGCCACAGCTTCTCTGGGCACCCTGTGCCAGCGCCTCAGCACTGCTTTTCTTTTTCAGAAGCAATAAATAATGTGGTTTTGATCCCTCCAAAACAAGTGCTTGTCCTGGAAGACCCTTATTGAAGACACTTCTACCCTCATGCCCAGCAGCCCTCTGGCAGCAGGCAGAAGCACCGGGCAGGCAGTGTGTGCCCGCAGATGGAAACCGCATAGTGTTGGAACTCCTGAGGAAGCTGCTACCTCCCGTTTCACTTCTGATTAACAATAGAGTTCATGGCTTCTACAGCATCTTTGTAATCAGTCAAGCTGTTTGGAAAGAAATGGGCCATGTTAAAGCTCTTGCTACCTGTAGAAAGAAATGATCCAGCATCAGTGAAATGGATAGCAATTTTCCTTATGCAGAGAAAATGATCATTGCTTTAGATCAGGGAACAGCAGCAGATCTACAACTATACAATATTATTAGTGATGAAGCTATCATTATGGGGAGAAGGTGTACTAGGGCACTGCAGACACAACGAGGAGGTACACAGCTCTTGAATTAACAGACTCATTTAGACAGAACAGCCTAAAAGAAAGTAGGAATCTAAAGGTGTCCATAAGTTCTGAGGAGCACTGCCCTATGACTATGTGCCAGTGAGCAATTGGGTATTGCAGTGAATCAAATTATATCAAACAACACTTTAATTTCTTCTATAAAAGATTGTCCTTTTTCAAAATCAGAGGCTTTCAAGTAATTAATAATGTTTCTCTTTTTGTTCAGCTTTCCCCTTCCACATTCATTTTGTGGTTCTCAATTTTTCACCCTTTGAAATCCCTTTAGGAAGCAGCACAGCCTAAGGCATGATTTGCAGCTCTCTCCATTTAAGCACAAAGACTCACCTAGGAATATATACTGACACATAAAAAATACAGATGACCTCCCCCCCCCAGTAAAAATCAGAACAATAACTTTCCAAAAGGAAGGCAGGAAAACCGCCAATGGTGCCACACGTTTTAGCCTGTAAGGATGTATTCTACAGAAGGACCTGTGCCCTGTGCCCTGTGCCCTGAGTAAGCCATGTGAATATTGTGCTCAGTCCCACTCATGGTCTGTATCACCATGGATCCAATGCATGCACTTGCACAAGGGACCACTGCAGAGGTGCATGGGCTGCATCTTAGCCCCAGCCCTGGTGCTGTTTGGAGCTTTCTGACTGGTTCTCATTAACATTTCTAAATGTCTCTTTCAACATATAGTAACAATAACTTGTGCAGAGCTTGGCATGTCGATTTTCTGTCAGTAAGTAAATGAAAGCACGAGTTCTGTGCATCCTACTGCTGTCCCTTGCTCTGCAGCACTCCCTGCGGACAGGGGCACTCACACTGCTGCTGAACCTCCTTGGGGCAAGGGAAACCTCACATTCCTCCAGAGCCCAGACACATGCCATGCACTGGTGCTCTCTCAGTCACAGGGAAGCTGAGGCAAACACAAGGCATCTCACAGGTCCTTGTGTCTGATTTTCTAAAGGCATAAGGTGTATAGGAACTATGTTCCAAGTCCCAAAGTCTGCCATGGAGGCTCAAACTCCTAAATCCTTACAGCCCTTCTGAAAAGGATTGCAGGTTTGTGAGGGAATTTAACTACTAAATCCTTAGTAAAGCTACTAAAGCTGCAGCTGAGTAACCCCATGTCTCCTGACAGAGGTACATAAAATAGGCCTGGGGACAGGGCTCTCCCCTTCCAGGTATATTTTCATATGATTTCTAAAATGTATAGTCAGGCTTGACTAAACCTCCTAATTTTCATATTGAAATGCAAGAAGCAGGATCCTTTCAACTTAGAAACAGACCAATCGTTTCATGTTTTTCAGATGAGAAAGTAGCTAGAAGAACAGTAGTGCCTGGGTCACTGGAAGCATTTTGAGGCATCAGGAGCCTTTTTGAGCATTACCAGGTCCATTTTGCCTGAGCTGCACCTTCTCCATACCTGCTGTCAGCTCACCTGCCTCCACAAAAGACTGATTTGTGTTTAGCTGGGAGTGGTAGAGGATAACCACCTGCATGTGGGATCCAGCTTTTCCAAGGCAGCATCCCTTGAGCATGGCTCTTACTCCCCTGGGATGCTAAAAGCAACCCCATGGAGCCAGAGTGGAGCTCAGCTCCTATATGCTACATCTGCTCCCATTCACAGCAATTTGTGCTGTGTCTGGGTCTGTGTTTCTCTTCCTGTGAATAATGCTGAAGTGCTTATAGTGGAAACAGAGAGAATTATTGATGGTAATAGTAAAATTATTTCATTTACACAAGCCAGAGACAGCATATATCAGCCTATCAGGTGCCTCAGAAATTAAAACGTTTTCATTCGAAATAGCATCTAGAGCATTTCAAAGTTGGAAACAACATCTTGAATTGACCTGCCACGATAAGAAAAAGTGCTTTCTTCTTCATGTTTGCCTTCTTAAACTCCACTAATTCAGTGGAAACAGAGTTTTACAGGCAGTCATGAAGTCACTAACCGGGCTTTGCATGCTGCTGGGTTCCTAGGCCTTTGGAGAGGAGAGAGCACACTCTGTACCACAGTCACAGCTCCAAAGTAAATTCCAGTAATAAAAAAGTCACAACATCAGAAGGGAACTGCCTCCTTGGTCACAAGGGAGATAAGCTGGATGGAAGCAGCAGAGGTGTAAATCACTGTGATGGCTTTGATAGAGAGACTACAGACAGCAAACCCTGAGCTGCGGTGTGGAAGCAAACTGAATACAGTGGCCAGGATAAAACAACAAACCATCCTGGGAACTGAAGTTCAATATTTACTTTTTTACAAGCTGAAATGAGGGACTGCAGATTGCTTTTGTGCAGCTTTTGCCCCCTCTTCAGAAAAGACATCCTTCCCCAGCTTGTTTTCTCTTTGAAATGATGCTGCTAATCTGGTGCAAGCAACACACTCTGTACTGAAGTGAGCACATCCTCCTCAGGAATTGCTTTAAGCGAAATTAAATATTAGTAATCTAACTCATTGGAAAAGTTTAAATGTCTGATAAATCTAGCTTTGAGCCCAACCCTGCTAATTTTCCATCCCCTGAGCATGTATTTTTCAGCACACAAGAGACAGGGTCAATAGCTCCAGGGCCCCAGAGCTCCTGCCCTGCTACAAGTCCCAGCCCTGCCACCGACCTTTCTCTGGAACTGATGACAAATGCTGGCCAGAAAGCAACCTACAGCTGAGGAATATATCAGCCTTCAAAGCAGCTAAATATGGGAAGCCCTTAGCTATGCTTCTGTGGGCTGATACACAGCAATAAAGGAGTTCCAGGTCAAAACGACTGTAAAATATGTCTTCTTCATTTCTCATAATAAAAATGAGCTTCTGGGAAATTATTATATTTTCTGAGCACTGCATCTTCTCTCAAGAAAATTGCTTGAATAGGAAGTTCTCCCAAAGCACCATTACTCAGTAACACCTCGGTGAGGCTCTTTGCACAGCTGCGAGGGGACCAGCTTTGCAATGAAATGTAAATCATGTCTTCCATTTCCTAAATTCATTCGTCATATTTTAAATTCACTTCCAACAGCCCCCTTCCAGACACAGACCTCTGTTTTTCTATTAGAAGCAGTTTGCTGCCTTTTCCATCAGCTGAGAGCTAACCAATAGAATGATGGCTATTCCAAAGCCAAATGAAGCAAAAGTAATGAGCACAAAGTAGACAATCACAGAGCATGCAACCTTCCATGGCAAATATCAGTTTACTTATCAGGATGCACAGCTGTAGTTCGCCCGTGATGAAGCTCTGTTTCAGGCCTGGGAAGAGGCTGAGGAGCCTGGCGCTGCAGAGTCCTTCTCCATGAGCTGTGGAGCCTGCCACAGGAAGGCTCGGGCATCGCTCAAGAGCAGCACTGCTGAATACTCCTGTTGCTTTGGATATTGAAATGCTTCTTCAAAGCTTTTAACTGAAACCTTTAAGGCAAGTGTGGGCTGTAAAAGGAGCAATTATCTTAACTATATTTGTAAGAAAAAGGAATTTATTGTAATGAGGAGCACTGGAGTAGAAATCATACAAAGAGAAGGCAGTTTTAACTTAATCCACCTACACTTAAAAGGACATAAGCACAGATGTGTCTGGCAGATTTTGGGGGTTTCAGCAAGTTTCAGGCATTCAGGAAAATGCGATGATCAAAATGCAGCCTAGGACTGGAAATGTCCTTTCACAGCTAGCTAATTCTGTAAGCCAAGGGTGCCAACACAACCCGCCCCACTGCCACGCTGCATCAGCCCCACACAGGAACCACTGTTTCCCACTGCCCCTGCTCAGCAAAGCCCCCAGACACATGTTTTGGACCTGCAACGTCGGTGAGATTAAAATACATTTAAAAGCATTGCTGAAATGGAGCTTCACAGTATCTGTGTGGCAACCACAGCCTTGAATTTCCTTTGTTAATACGTTTAGAAGGTGATAAATGAAACAAAAGGTTTCTTCTTCCTCCTGAAGAAGAGTTTACAAGATGGGGCTAAGAGAAAGAAAATGATAATCCCATACTGCAGCACCACATGAGTCTTTCTACCCACTGCATACAATCCATGAGGCATTTGTAAGCCTTCTTTAGGACTACAAAGGGATTTTGTTTCAATTGCTAAGGTTGTGCATAGCTGGATCAGCACCAGATTCAGGCATGAGGCCGCTGCAACCCAGGTCTCACAGCTTATGCTGTGGTGCCATAACACACTGACATGAGAAGATGCCACAACACACTGACACCTGACATGAGAAGTACATCCCAAAGTAAGCCAAGCGAGCTGGTCTCTGAAAATACCTCTTTCTAAAGGAGCTTCCAGGGATGAGCTTAACCAGGGTATTTGGTATTCCAGCCCTTTGCTACTGACTGTGAGTCATCCAAAGGAGAGGAAGAGCAAGTGATTCATCTCCTATTAAAATAGGTGCTCAAGGGAGGTGGGATGGGGACTTACATGGAGCTGCCTCTCTTCAGGGAGCACCAAGATCACCAGCCCAATCATTGCTCACAACTTCTACACTTCCGATTTAGCTAAGATTGTTTCTGCAGACTGAATTAATACAGCTAACCCTAACCTTTAAAAATGATTACTGAACAGCATGGGGAACCAGGAATAAATGAACTGACAAAGAACAAGGCAATATGTTTTAGAGGGGAACTAGAAAAGATTTTCACAGAAATCCCCTTGTACCTGCAAGTGATGGGTAGAGCCAGAAGGCAGAGTCTCAAAAGTCTTGGTTTTGACAGCATCTGCTTCTGAAGCACCTGGTATTTTGACTGCTTTTGAGCTAAATTCGGTGGAAAAGATCAAACCTCAAGCTATAGTAGAGAAATATGAAAAATAAGTTATTTGATGAGGAGGCATGGGCTCAGAACCAAGGTTTAGTTGTGGCCCAGAGGTACAAATTCTGTGCATACTTCTGAACTCCATTAATAATGCAAGGTATTTACAGCAAAATGCTTTCTTGCTCCTTGTTTTACTCCAATTCCAATTACTGGAATATACCTGGATGAACTCTCGGATTATTATTACTAGGTCTGTTCCTGAATTACACCTGAATTAAGGTGTTGCTCACTGGCTTGATGGCTGACCTTAGCCAGGATCAAGGTGACAACAGGGCAAATCCTGGGGCAGGTCAAGCAGAACCAGTTTCTTACCCACGTTACACAGTACAGCTGCCTGCTCTGCCCACAGCCCTGCTCTGCATTTTATAGATCTAACCATACTACAGAGAATCAATTTCAGTTTCATCCCAACACAAAATTAATTTGAATGCTAAAACCTCCTTGCTCTCTTTCCATGAAGTCATTCCTGTATTGCTAAATATTGCATGCTGACCCTTTCCCTCACAGCAGTAATGTTACTGAATTAAAACCACACACAGTTGTTGCTAATGGTCCTAATTATTGTTGCTAATGGTAAAAGTAACAAGAAGATGATTAAGAAGCCTATAGTACCTGCTGTTCCTTGGAATTGCCTTTAGAATAGTAATTTGCATTTGTTTAGCATAGATGTCACAGTGTTAATAGCTATATTTTAATAGTGCTTCTGCAAAATATAATATGGGAAAAGAAGACTTCCTTGAACTGTCACTGAGAACAGGGTGAATATCATAGAATCACAGACTGGTTTGGGTTGGAAGGGACTTTAAAGCTCATCTAGTTCCAACCCCCTGCCATGGGCAAGGACACCTTCCACTAGAGCAGGTTGTTAAAAGCCTGTCTGGCCTGGCCTTGAAATGTTGATCAACTGGCCTTGAATATTGATCCCATTCAAGAGCTGTGGCAGTGTTAAAAAGGACTGCACAGGTGTAACAATAAATAAATGAAACACAAAGATAAATCCAAGCTCTTACTTTCCAGACTTGAGCTCAAACTTTTAGACCACTCCTTCCTTTCTTTTCCCTCACTCTCATGCTAACAGCTTATCTCTTAGGGTAATTTTGTTCAGCAGATCTTGGTTTAATATTGAATTAATACTGTCCTATACAAGGAAAGATTTGCAAAGGAAAGGAGAAATACCCTTCACCTTCTGCAGTCATTCTTAGGATCCGACCATGTCTTAGGATCCAACATAAACCAGCAAGTTCTATTTGGGCATGACACTGAGAAAGCTTAACAAAATTAAAAACAACCACCTCCCTCAAACCTAAACTAATAATCCAGAGGATTTATTTCCTTGGTAAGTAGAAGAAAGTTAATGATTGGCATAGCTTGAAAAGAAAGAGCCCATTTCATACTTTGCCATGCTAATCAGTAGAGGAGATAATAAAAAAGACAGAATAACTGTATGAGTGAGACAAGGTGTGTACTTTGAAATCTCAAATGGTTGTGGTCTCAAATAGACCATTCTTATATCCTAATTACCTTGATTTGTTTGGAATTTATTTGTGAGACTACCTAAGCAGAGACTACATAGTGCTGCACACTTGTGCTGTCAAAATGAAGGAGGCATCTCTTTGCTCCCTGGAGCACTTAACACCTCTGACTTGCAGTGCCTGCCAATGACTTGGCACATATTTCCTTACAGAAACAGTTTTTAAACAAGAGCAGATGGTATTTCCCCCTGGGAGGCACAAATAAATTAGGTCCTTTTTAGAGGTATTTTTGAGTCAGGGTGAGGAGGAGTGAGGAGGATTCTTAGTCCTGTGCTAACAGGCATTTATGGATGGGCAGCCTGAAATCCTAAGGAAGCATCTGTTCTATTTTTTGAGGGTCCCATTTGGCAGGCAGGCAGAAACAACCTTTAGAAATGTACCTTTAACATTAGATAATACCCAGTGAGAAGTGATCCCTGATAAGTGACTGTAGCCCTCAACAACCAACCAAAAAGGCCCAGCAGGACCGTCACTACAGCAAGGAAAAGAAGCACAGTCGCTCCCCAAGTATGCAACTGGACAAGCTGATCTACCAAAGTAGTTTTTTGAAGTTCTGGGTTAATTCCTTTGTTTTGTCTGCTTTAGCTGGCATTTTATATCAGGCTTCTGAACGCAACCCAGCTATGGAAAGGGAATCCAAGATTGTCCTGAGAAAAAACAACTGTTGGAAACAAGACTTTACATCTATGGTTAATTTTTTCCTTTCTATATTTGATTCCAAACCCTAATAAATGAAATTAACAATTGTATCATCACTTCATTTATTATGTCAGAAAGGAAGTTTTGATCAAGTACAGCCTATTCTTTTTAGATGTTACAAAGCAATTTAATTCATTTAGAAAAGATCTCAAACTGTCAGTACCATATCTAACATTATAATATCAGACTTCAAAAAGATGATACGATGACATAAAAGATGACAAAAGTCATCATAAAAGATGACATCACTGTCCCCCACCAAATGTGCATACATTATTGATTATTTCAAAGCCTCATGAACAGGGTAATTTGTAATCATTACAATGTAAAGAGAATGCTGCTGAGTGAAAGACAAGAAGGGCAACTTTTGCTCTTGGCTCTACTGCCATTCCCCTGCCGTGGGGCTGGAACTGGTTTTGTACACAAGAGAAAGAGGGATAAGGAACACAGCTTCTCTCTGCAGCAGACAACTGCTCAGAGCAGCTATGGGGAACTGTCCAAAGAGGAACCAATGAGACAAAGGATGTGTCAAGCCTTGCTGGAAGACCCATTGCAATGCAGTCTCCTGTGCTTAAGCACTAAGACAGACCATGTTGGTTAATGGCCCTCCTCTGCGACTCCCTTCTACCCTGCACTTGCCTCAGGAACAACCTTCAAAAGATAAAGAAAGCCAGCACATATAGGACATTTATGGTCTGTGGTCACTAAGGAGATTTACCCTTTGGTCACAGCATAAGCTGCTCTGGTCCTTTATTATTTCCAAGCAGATTTTTCCTCAGTAGCAATTGAAGTGTTTGGAAAATAAAGTTTTATGATTATTTCTATCAGTATTTCCTAAAAGCCTTGTGGTTTTCCAGAGCAGCCAGTCAAACCTTCCTGGTGCCTGCCCCACTGCCTGTGCACGTACCAGTTGTTACCAGCTCCACAAGTTATATAGTGCCTGGGAATAATTAGTTTTAAATTCTCTCTGTGTAGAACAAAACTGTGGCAAGGACCTGAAATCACAGCCACATTATCGAGCTATTTGTGAGGCCATCCCAATAATGAAACACTCATCCAGCTGGAAATGGTAACAGCTCAAGAAAAGGCTTTTAACTGACATTTAAATGTCAAGCTACTACATTAAATGTTATGGACATTTCATTGCTCAGCCCAGGAGAAGCATGAACACATCAAAAACTCCTTAATAATCAACTACATTAAAAGCTGATGTGCTTCGGCACCTGGAAAGACAACTACAGATGACGTGTTTAATCAGGGCTGATGGATATCTACCTGATTCAGCTGCATGAATGCAAACCCAAACACATCTTCAGTAGGCCACAGGGAGTCTATCAAAATAATTATTTCAAGGATAATAAATTCATTCTTTCTGAAAAAGTCCTATTCCCAGAGTCATATTGACTCTTTTTGCTTTACTTACCGTAAGCCTGCCCTTCTACTGGAGCCTTAAGGGCTGAAACCAAGTGAAAATTTGCTCTGTTTCTCTTAAGACAGAGTAGTAACTCATTGTCCATAGCCATGTGTTTGCCTAGAAGGCCATCAGCTGTGCTATTCCATTTGCAATCTACATTTATCTGAAATAATCCATTAGCCTTGTACATGTAATTCAAAAAACATACTAGCAAAAATCTCTCTGAATTAAAGTGATACTCTCCAGTCCAGAAAATTCTTTAAAAGGTGGAAGAGGAATCAGTCACACTTAGCAAACCCAACGACATGTCATTCAAAGCTAAAAAAATGGACTAAATAAAGTCAAGAGTAGACAATAGGCAAAGTACCAAAGCCACCAAGAGAGTAGTGAAAGCCTCTTTGGCTTGGCAGCTGAAGCAGCAGAGGATTAGAATACACACTGCAGTCAGGTAATCTGTGCATCACTAGCTTTCTATGTTGTGGCTTTCTTTTGAAAATATCCTATATGGAAAGTTGTACGTGGCCATTTAGTTCTCTGTTTTGAACACACCTACAAAGTCCCACATTAACGCTTGTAGCACCCTCACAGATTTGGCCTTAAGACCTAGCTGGTGTCCTGGCTTTTCTCTTAACCTGAGCGGCAGAATAAATTGGTCCTGCCTCCTTCCACCTGTGGTTGTCAGGCCCAAGAATGCTAATGAGGCCCTCCTCCATACATGGAAGATGAAAGGACAGGGTGATGCACTGAGCATTCAAGCCCTTTGCCAGCTTTGGACCAGGGTTGCTCCTGTGAGGAGCTGGCAGAGGATGTTCTCCCAGTGCAGAAACAGGAAGGAAGAGAGGAGGAAGGATGACTGCATTCTGCATGTACTGCAGAATATCTGCCTGGAGCTGCATTCTCTGCTTTATGTATTCAAGTTCTAGAGGAAAAATGGGCTGTGTAGAACAATATTGCACTCTGCCCCATCAGCTACAGCAGCTGGAGTAACAGGAGCAGGACCTTCGTGTCACCCAGGTTATCGGGGATTCATTTTTGTACAGATTACAATGCCAATTGTGGCATGTAAGCCCTTGATACTGTCACTGCTACTTTCTTGCTCTTAGCTGGCTTTCTGTTAAAATTACGTTACATTTCAAACCTGCGCTCAGTGTAGCAGAGCAATAGCTAACATGGTGGGAGCTAAAGATTTCCCTGCCTGTAGAATGCTTTTCTGTTTTGTGCAATAATTCATGCTTCTCTCTCTAAAATCTCAGTGGAGAAACATATTTAAAAGGAGACACAGAGCCCTTCTCCTGTTGCTGCCTGCAAGAGCCATGATCTGTGCATCTCTGCTCTGAACAGAGGGCAGAGCTGTTTGGGGTGGGAGTGTGAAGCATCCCTCCTCCAACCACCTTCCCAACCAGATAAACCAGGAGAAAGTGGCAGTTTGCCAGACCTGATAATGAAATTCACTAAGACTCAGAGATGCTCCTGTTAAGAAGTTTCTTTCTTCCCTTGGTCAGCTTGGTTTTCATTACACTAATTTTCTTAATGCTTATTAGCACTCTTACTTCTTTTACAGGAAGAGCTTCCCTTTTAAATGGCAGTTTGAGACTTAGATTTCCCCATATTGCCATCTAGCATGGCTGTGTTGGTACCTTCCATATGGACCACCTTTCTCCACTTTATTCCACAGCAATAAACTGACACTACAGAGAAGTTTTGCAGTTGGCTACTGTATTAATGATGACTCTTTTGTTACAGACAACTCTCAGTGGTGCTTAGTCACCACTGGCTGTTGGAAATGTCTTGTCTTTTAAAACGAAAGCCTTAGAATGGCACTGGGACAACCACGGAAAAGAAGTCCAGCCCTTTTAAGTCTTTCTCTACTCAGAACTAATTAATTCAGGACTCACATAGCTTGATAGTGTAAAAAGCATCTAAAAAGTTACAAAGTTAAAAGAAACAGTTTGCTTAACATTAGTGTGTGTATATATATACAAAATAAACACATAAACCAGTCCCAGTATTGACTGCACACATCTTAAGTTTCTAAAAACTACCTATCTTTGAATACAAAATGCAGTGGCAGGCACTATTATTTCAGGCATGTAACTAGCTTAATACAACTGGGTTTGATAGTAATTTTCTGTAGCCAATGAGGCTGTGGCATACAGGTCTAATATCAGGCTGGTAACAGAACTTCTTTATTGTCACTGAAGCCACAATTTCAGTTAGATAAATTCATAATTCTATCAACTGCAGAATATCTCTTAGGATTTCAATATTATAACAGAACATTTTAATGAATGGTTAAAAAGCAGCTCTAGCACAATAGGCACTCACCTTCAGATGCAAGGAGCACTTAGTTTCTGCTGAAGCCAACAATGTCCAAGTCTTGTCAGCAGAATTTAGAGCTATTAAAAGTGTAACCATAAGTATCTTAAACTTTATGTGCTCCTCAAATATCCCTTGTGGGTTTTTATCTTCTAATCTTACAAAATATTTATATTTGAAACAAATTGTAAATATCCTGTCCAGTGCATACAGTGAAGATACTTGGTGCAAGCATTGAGAAGTAATCATATTATACTTTCTCATCAGTGCAGAGAACATTTAAGGTATATCTTGGTAAGTCCAGCACTAATTTTATAGTGACAGTATCTTGTCCCTAGATGAATTTTCCTGATTTCTAAGTCCAGGAATGGGGAAAAAAAGTATTCATTGTGCAATGTGCTGTCTCTGTTAGCCCAGTTATGTGCCCATGGTTCCAGATTCTGCACAATCAGTAGTTCTCTAGTAACATGAGACTGGAGCACAGTATGCAGAGGGGAACAGAAAAACTTCTCACTGTGTGGGCCATGTCACTGGCTGAGACATCTTTAAATGCACTGGAGAACATCAGGCTGCCAAAGGTGGACATACCTGCACTCTGCCTAAGCCCCATTCATGCATGGGTGATACTACTGAAAAAGAGAAAGAACAGACTCCTACACTCTTCGTATCAGCACGGTGGAGGTCTCCACCATCACCAGTCCCACCAGCTCCCAGGTAGTGCTGTTCAGCTGCTACGCTTCCCTGCAGCATGACGGGCGGGATGGGGAAAATAGCCCTATTGAGGCTCATCCCCCATTCTTTGGCTGCATGTTCCCACCTTGGAAATAGCCACCTTTCAGGTTTTAGACATTGCAAATGACCAGAAAGAAAAAGGAAAATGGGCCTGATTTCATCTAGAATTGAGTATTCTGGGAGATACACCTCTCTGCATGCCTCTCCATTACCCCTTCATAACATCTTCTGTACATTCCAGCTCAGTCCAGCCAACTCAATGTGCTGGTGGGGAAAACATGAGAAGAGCCTCAAGGACAGTTAAAGTCCTACAGGTGCCATGAAAACAAGTAATATATAAGCAGCAGCCAAAGGGGTACTACCAAGTACCTCTATGAAAAGAAAAGCTCCATCATCAGACACCATTAGACTTTGTGTGAGAAACATGTGCTGCTAACTGTTGTGGCAGAAAGCACAGCTCTGTTGATATCAGCCCCTGCAGCACACAGCCCAAGCAGCATTCCAACCTGCCACAGGCTGGCATGGCCATCAGACAAGCCTCATCTCTCTTGAGCATCAGCTCCTGCCCTGCTACCAGCTCCTCCTCTGCACTGGCTCCAACCCTTGTGCAGTGGATCCTGCCTTTCTTCAGGGAAATGCAGACACAACCAACCTACATGTTAACACAGAAGACTTACTTACCCAGGGATGGTAGGAAAAATTACTGCTGCTGCTCCAGACTGAGAATTATAGGGAGTACTGGAGATAAATAACACTAATGTGTACTTAGGTTTTGGTTTTCAGTCAATTCCATTTAAATTTTTAAAGCACCCTCAGCTGCACTGCAGAGTTCATGAATTTGACAGATAACAATACCAGCATGAAAAACAAAACTCAAAGCACACATCTCTGTTTCAGCCTGATCAATGGTAATTGCATTCCTTAGGAACCAGAGCCTTTTTCACAGGCAAAGCTCCCACTGCTCCAAATGCAGATACGCTGCCTGGGATGAGGCTGCAGATCCCGGCTCCCAGCTCAAGAGAGCAAGGCACAGTGAGAAAGCGGAGTTGCGTGGACTGCCAGCACTGACAGAGGAGCTGAAACAATATCTGTTTGGGCAGCAAAGACAACCTGAGTGGCAAAAGCCACTCTCCTGAGCTGCTCACTGCAGAGCAGAGCTTGCTTAAGAGCTACAGACACTATGTTTTCTCTGCGTACAACACAAGCATGGGACTTGGCTGCCACAAGTCGCCACTACATCCTCAGGTTGTCTCAGGCTCCATAACAATCTCTAAAACCTAATAAGGTTAATGACCAAGATGAAAAAGAAGCTAATGATTAATCACAAGAAAGTGATATTTTCTGACATTAATACCATTAAAGGTTTCAGAAATAGCCAAAATCTATCTCTGGAGTTCACTGTGCTAGAAGGTTAGAAAGATCCGCCATATAGTGCTTAACTGGTAGAAATCACCACAGGTTCATAGGACTGTACTCATCTTAATGACAGTTGCCAGCAGTTAAGTATTTCTCCCTTTGACTCTAAAATCAAAAACCACAGAAGGAATTAAATAGTCTGGGAATTTTGCTGGAAAAGCAAGTAGGCACAAAGTTACAAAAGCTTAAGTTTTCCTTTCCAGTCCATGCCAGGGCATTTGAAAAGCCAGGGTGCCTCGCAGGTCACTTGTCAGGCAGCACCTACTCCGCTCAATTTGACAACCATGTGAGCTTCATGCAGGCAGACTGGGTACCTAAGGCCTTAATTCACACTATGGAAACTTCAAACATCCAGAGATGCAGTCTTACCATGGCTGCATATTGAAAGATGGTTCGTTTTGTCTTGTCATACAAAAGCCCTTTCTGCCTGGAAACCACTATAACTTCTTCCCATTTAACAGTGTCTCAAAGCACCTCTTCTCATGACCACCCGATCTTTGTCTGCATGGTCTTTACAGGAACTGCTTTTATTAACCACAAGTGCTGGGAGGGATGCTCCCTTCTGCTTCCTTGGACTGGTGTAGGTCAAATACCCTACAGGGGAATTCAGAGGACCAGGAATAAGAACTGGAGCTTCATAATACCTCGTGCCCTGCTCCTGGCCTGGGCAAGCACAGCCAAGCTGGGATCACATTCCCACTCCAGGATGGATGTGCTCTGCATGATGTGGCCTCTCCCTGCTAGTCCCATGGCACAGGTCTCTGGCAGAGCCAGCTTGCCTTTTGGTGAGGCTTGCCTTTTTGTTGGACAGGCAACAGTTACTGTTTGAGTCATTTACATAATATCATTAACACAACATCATTAATAAACTGTGCAAAAAGTCAGGAAAACAAGTGTTCTCATTTTGAGTTCTTATAGAAATTCAACCCTGTATTTGTTAACTGCAGGAGCAAGGGGTCTCAGGTTAGGGCAGAGAAGATGTGACCACATGGCTGGTCTTCATAACCACACATAACACTTCATAACACCACATGAAGATAACCACATATATAATTCTTCGTAACCATAATCTGGCTATTATCAGAATGACAGCTCAAATTCTCTCCCGTAACAGAGATAATAGACAATCTAGTAAGTTTTTTTCTATATGTTTTGTTCTATACATTAGGTTACCACACTGAGCAGCCACCAGTGGGTCCGCGACCTGAAACCAAACCCTCTGTAGGGAGTTCTCAGATTTAAACAACATTCACTGCAAACCATCAGTTCATCTCATGACCCTGTTAACTGTTGAAAATAATTCAGAAAGAGATGGATGTAGAAGAACAGTGCTGTATTGGGCTGTTGTATTCCAAACACAGAGACAGAGAGAGAACTATTCCTGACGCAGTGCATGTGTCTGCTCCTTCAGCAGTTGTGTAATTATAGCAGAGTCTTTTGAACATTCAATGCACCCCACAGAAAATGAGACATCCACATAGTGTAGCTTAATGAAAAGAACTGAAGGAAATGTACCAAATTATTGGTTAACAAGCAGCTGCTTCATAAATGCTTTATCCCATCTGTTTTCTCCTTCTTATATCAGCTCATTCAGCCTAATGCTTATAAAATGCTGAGCCCAGTTGTTTCAGGGCTTCTCTAAGCATTCCTATCGCTGCTCATGGTTGGCTCCAGCAGCCATGTCCTGGGTTTGGTACCTCCCACCAGTGCACTCACCCTGGGCATGGCCAGGAAACAAACCTGCCAACACAGGGTTGAGTTCTCCCACCTTTCTCTCCAGCTCCCTCATGTCCATGGAGTCACTGAGTGATTAGAGCTGTGTTAAATGAACACTGCATTCACAAATGCCTCACGCAAGCCTGGGAGAGTCCTTGGACTACACACGGTGTTCTGCAGCACAGCCAAGCAGGTCCTTCTGCTCCCCCGTGCGACTTTGGGAGTTAGCCACTGGCAGAGGATTGCTGCTGGACTCTGAGAATTTAATGATCTGATCCAATAAGACATATTCATTTGCAGCTTTTTGAGCAACATGAGCAGCAGCAAATGGATGTGGCATGTGCCATGTCACAGCCCATCCAAACGATCTGCCATGGCAGCCCTCGTGTAGGAGCAGCTTGGTGGTGAGGACTCTGGGCTGAGACTGTCTCAGAAACAAGCTGGCTCCACACCTGCTCCACTCTCCAAATTGTTGTTTATCTCCTCTCACACCATCTACCTGCTGCCACATGTGGTATTAAGATCAACAAACATTGGTAAGGGCCAAGTCTGCTCAACCACAGGGATGTCAAAGAGTTCAGTGGATGGTGGCTACATTGGTAAAAAATCTGCTGATGTCAGGAAGACTCTTGAAAATCACGCTCAGACAGATAGCACTTTGCCTAAGAAGCAGAAGATGCTTTTCTTTTCCAGCCATGCTTTACCTTTCACAGACAGGGATGCATCCTGTCCTGCTGATCCACCTTTATCTAACATAAGAGCAGACAATGGAAATCAAATCCCCACAACTCCCCAGGGAGCATGTGGGAGCAGGTGTTTGCAGTGAGAACCATCAGCCAGATCCCTCACTCCCTGCTGTGGAGCTCAGCCCAGTAATTGGGATAATATCCACACTAATTTTTCCTAATTTACCAAGCTAGCAAACCTGTGAAGCAAACAGGTGTGGGTACTTGTTTGAATTTTTTTCCCCTCCAAGCAAAAGGGTGATTATATTTCTCTTCATTCCAACTAGAGCTACTATCATAAAATATTCAGCTCAAGCCATCCAGTTCCACATTATAATTACCTGCCAAAAATTGCTAACAAATCTGCTTCTTCCATCAACATGAAGCTGGCTAATCCTCTAGAAATGTCTGTTTAATTAAACACCTAATACAGCATGATAAACATAGAAAATATGCACCGCTCCTCTATCAAGAATGTGGCTTGATTTCTCAAGTGCACCTAATCAATTCAAGTGTAATATTTACTGTGGCAGCAAATCTTTAGGGCTTAATATTTCAGGTAAAGGTTGCTTTAGTGATTCTATTAAGAGGAGGAATGAGTGCAAATAAAACAGAATCCCAAGGATTGTTTACTCCACCCTTGGGTTTCCCTTCTTAGCTGCTCACACTGACCAAGCATAAGGGTTTGGGGTGCTCAGCTCCAGATCTTGACTTTCTCCTCCTGGTCTGGGTTGGTTGTTTTAAGTGATAATATTCACCTAATCTGTAAATCCATCTTCCACCCCTCACATAACATGTCTGAGGCTACAAAAATCTCATGTAAAGCACATTACCCCTCATTAAGCTCTGGTTCTGTAACATCCATCTCTTCTTTCCTTCAGTCCCTCTTTTACCTGCATCGGTCTCATGAAGAGCCCATCCTGCTGCAGCAGCCTCAATCTCACCAAAACATCCTTGTGGACCCTCTGTCACAATAAAATTGTTATTACCTATTTACCTGATAGGCTTGGAGTGCACTTTTCTACAGGTACATCAGAAGACAGATATAAATAATTTGACTGCAGGGGTTTTGCTAACGAAGTTGCTGCAAACTGTTGTTTGCCATATGCAGAGATGCACAGAAGTTCAAGGGTACAGTGGCAAGAGCATCACCCTTGGTGTCCAGGGACCAGACCTGCTTCACCTCCCAAAGCAAGATGAGCCCAGTCCTAGATAACTCCTCTCCACAGACATTCCTGGCAATATTGTTGAATCCAAAAGTCCCAGAAAGAAACCAAAGGAAAAGGATTTTAAGGATCAAATACCACAAAACCCACTGAGGACAAAGGGTAGCCACCACAATTAACACAGATCTGTAAGAACTGTTACATAAAAATCTTGTTTTCTGGTGAAGATCACAGCCCAGTGCTAAGTCATGAAATATTTAAAAGCCGTGCAAGCCGATCAGGTTATTGCTACAGTGAGGATTTGAACAACTAGCAATGCTACAGAAACTCCCCGTGTTTTGAAGGCAATTCACCCAGTATAATAGAACCTCCTTTGGACTGAAGAGGATGTACAGCCTAGGCATACTGATACGTGCTCCTTGGAAGAAGGCATGTTCATGGCTGCAAGCATGTTGCTGTCAGCCTTAAGGCTCTGAGATAGATGAAGGGAGATTGACACTTGTGAAACCCAGCTCCTAGTCCACAGATGGATTTTTTCACATGCAAGATGATTTCCCAAAACACATTTTCCCAATGTTTCATAATCAAGCTTTTAATGCATTTGGAGACAAGGAAGCAAATGAGTCTGAGCAATCCTTTTACTCTCAGCTACTCCAGAGCAACCTCCACAGTGAGTGCTTTGCAGAGTGTGGCAAAGGCAGGTGCTCCTTCTGCCAGAAAACCAAGTTTTCAGGACATAAGCCTTAACCTACAGTATCTTATCTGGAACAGGATGCTCAGTTACAATGTTGCATATACTCATGTAATAAGCAGGATCTTTTTTCACTTATCTGGAAGAATGAGTTGCAGATATGAATCAAGCAATCAGGGAAACGAGGACATCTCCCTTCTGCCAATAGCTGAAGCCCCTTATTTCTGATCCTGTTCACAGGTGCACTCATGCATCTGTCACTGAAATCAATGAGACCTGAACTTATAGATCCCAGTGTAAATTTATGGATTGGAATGGCTCTGAAAAGGCATACCATAATGCCAAAGGCTGAAAGTCTGTCTGAAATCACATTATATGTTTTCCTGTAACCACACCAAGTAGCAAACATAGCCAGTGTCCTCAAGCCAGGACAAATGAAAGTACCCAATAAAACTTAAAAGAAAAATAAACTGTCAAGGGAAAATATATTATGATGACATTTACATGCATTTCTTCTAATCCAGATTTCACCTTTTGCACAGCTTCTCCTAAGTGAGACCAAGACAAGCTGGCTTACAATCAAAAAGGCACTAGTGAATGCATTCGATAAAGACCATCTCAGCTCCTCAGATACAGCCTGTTCACAGATGCTAGAAGCTGAACATCAGAAAGCTTTGCAGAGGGGATTGTGCTCATAAATGATACCTGGCAAATAAATTCACACCATGCTTAAAAATATTCAAGCAAAAACCCATCGAGAGTCTCTCTGCACTGCCATCCCCACAAGCCTGGTGGTTTGCATGAGCCACAGCTACTGGCTTTATTTGGTACCCACTCTTGGGTGTTATTATGTGGAGGGCAGGGACTAAGCAGGACATCCTCTGACTGCCAGCCTAACTCCTGCATTGCCACAGGACTGCCCTTCCTGTCACATTGGTGCTGGAGGGGGTCAGCAGCATGGGCACCAGTGATGTCAGCAGTGTGCAGCTTTTCTTGATATGCAAAGACCTGGCACAGGGAGTGAGATGGGCACATCAGGCCACCTCATTCCTCCCATGGTGAGACGGGCACACCAGGCCACCTCATTCCTCCCATGGTGAGATGGGCACACCAGGCCACCTCATTCCTCCCATGGTGAGACGGGCACACCAGGCCACCTCATTCCTCCCATCGCACTATGATTCCACCTAAGAACAACATGAAGAAGGAATTAGCTGCTGTTTCTTGCTCCTTAGCTATAGATAACTTTATGAAACACCATAATGTCAAGCTCATCATATTTTAACTGGTGTTATCTCGATTTCATGAAACTAAGACTGTATAACCTACCATTCTGCTTTAACCTGTATAAGAACCACCGTATTGTCTGCAGCTGATGCTGGCCAGGACTTTAGAGAAGCAGAACACCCATTCAGCTGATAAAATCATGCTGGCTATCTAAAAACTGTAGTATTTAGTAGCAGAGAGAGATGATCTACCAGTCCCCTATAAATCCAGAAAAGCCTTTGTAATTCTTTTCATACTTACGGAATTGAGCACACAGGGAAAATGTACTTGCAAATAAATGATTCATCAATTAACAAGAAAACCCAGAAGAATGTAGGTCATGAATATAAACTTCCCTGCTCTCAACATACTGAAATCTCTATTTGGTTCCTTTTAAGTTTCAGCAAAACAAAGGGGTGATCTATTTTTCCAACCCTACCAGTTTCACTGATTTCAGTCCAGTAAGAACTAAGAAAAGCTCTCAGAAATCATCCTGTGTCTGCATTTGCCATGAGACACATCAGCTGCTTCGTGTGCCATGGCAAATGCCAAGTGCTGGGTGACTCCTGCTTGCTGATTGCTCCTCTGATGTTACAAGAGCTTATGCTGAACCAAAGCAATTCGTAACAGCCAGGTGTCAACTGAAGGCAGTAACAAAACTCCTCCAAAACCCAATAATAATTCAAAGGAGGGTTTCTTTTCTGTGCTGATGGTGCTTTTCGAGCTTTAATGGGAGCAGATTTTTGGCAGGAAAACACAAGGAAATATGGTTTTACATGAGCTCTTGTCTGCAATTTATATGTCTCAAATAAGAAAAATTGCCAGTGTCTGTGTGGGGATGAGGCCCACAGGAATAAAATATAAATTATGTACAAACTGATGTTCTTGGATTCATTCTGGGATCATGTACTGCCTTTTCCTGGTAAAATAATGCTGACTTCTCCCCATTCAAATACTGATCAAGTATTTAAATCCTTTGTCAAAAGCAAAGCATCAGCAAAACAAACAAAACCAACCAACACAAAAAAAAGGGCAACGGGAAACTCCACTGTAAACCTTTTCCTTCAATGTCTCAGCAAAACGCAAGCAGCCCTGAAGGGCTCTGTGCCACTGCATTCACTTCTGCTTGCTGCAAAGACTCATGGTCTCCAAATAAGCTGTGTGCAACGGAGCTATGCTGCTGTCACTTAATTAGCCCCGGCCATGTTCTGAGAACAAGTTTTAAAATGAAATTTCCATCAAATTAATGAGTAATTACAACGGGGATGAGGGGATAGGCCAGCCCGGGTCTGATCAAGAGCAGTCAAGGGAAAACAGCTGAGAGTTTCTAGCAAAGCAGCACTGATACCACTCTCAGGTCCTATAAATGATGACCTAATTCAGTCTACCCTTACACCTACAGGTAAGGGCTATACCTACAGCATGTCACAACTTGCAGACTATGGCACAAATGCAAGTGTGACAAAATGAGCTCTGGATCCTGAAGCGAAATAGTCGCACACATGTGGAAGCTGTTAAGGCGGATGTTAGCCACACAGAAAATCAGTGCTCCTTCTCTTAGGCACTGTACCTGGCTGGGTCCTGCCTTCCCTGTCTTCCTAAAACCACTTTGGATACCTTCCTACTGGCTCCATAAAGCATTCTAGTATCCTACAGTTTTAAGAGAGATGGTTTCACTGTATGGGGGTGTCTTCTCATCATACAGACCAGTTTTCCCAGACACTGAGGCTTGAGGGATCATGACCAGCCTGCTTCTGGTGCAGCATGAATGTCACCCAACAGCTGACCCAATGCAAAAGAGAATTCCTTATGTTTCCTAGTTGTCTGGGCCTTCTCATTAAGCATTTTGAAGTGCTCATTATGTGTCTTTCATCAACTTAGCATCTGAGGATAAAATTTTCTTGCTACTCTGGCTTTTGTATTGACAAGAATTTTCATTAAATCAGCTTCAGTAAACAAAACCCCTTGCTTCTGCCTGCCACAAGCAGCAAGGGAAAACAAGTTTCAATAAACTCCAAGCCCTGTCACCACCACAAAGTCCCATATCTGAAATTTTATAGAAAGGGATTTGTTGAACTCGCTCTTTTGCTGACCTCCCTTAGCTGAACGCTGTTGGGATACACATTTACAAATCAGGTTTTGGTCTCTAAACCAAAAGAAGTGTTGTGACTTCTCCCTGCACCTGACCTGCCCATGATTTGCTAAGGTGGTAACTCCTAATCAGTGCAACTCCCGCAGTTCTTCCCAAGGTGATGGTCACATATACATGAATGTCAATGCTCCATTTGCAGCCCCAAGCCTGGTTTTATGTTTCTTGAAGGAAGTTATAAATATGGGGCACTGCAGAGATTTTAAGCACCACTCTTTAATCAAGTGAAATATTAAAGCCAAAACTAATTCAGTGGTAGAGAGTAAGCATTGGGGGACATTGCCTTATCTAATTTGATGTCATCTGCATTAATCTCTGCTATTAATATCACCATGAAGAACTTGGTAATATTACCATGTGATGAATTTAAGTAAACTTAGGCACTTAAATGCATCACTTCGGCACGGTCACTTAGGAATGTGTGCCAGCAGGAGTGATTGCTTTTCTTGCCTCCTCTGTCTCTGGTCTGACTATTAAAACCCCAGCTACAGCACAGCACCCAATATAAGAATAACCACTCAAATGGCTGTGGAAGGTGTATGGACATCAGAGATTGGTGATAGGTATTCAGCAGAGCTTGGGCAACATGTGGGTGTCTAAGTCCTTTCAGAAACCGCTACCCATCATCACACATGGGATACGGAGCTTCTGTGGTTCTTGCTCAAAGTACAGAACCAAAGGACAGAGACAGGCCAACCATTGACCTTCATCTGATGAATAGTATGCCTTTTTGGTTTGTATTTACAAAAGCAATTAGAAGACGAACAGACCAAGGGGTTGTTAAACTCACACAATGTGGTGAATTACTGCTTCCCTGGGGACGTGCTCTCTGCTAGAGTCACCCGGTGTCACAAGAGTCACACAACTGGGAAAGAACAAGGAACAGATAACGGCCAGGTCAGAGATGACACGGTGGCTCAGAAACAACTAGTTTAAAGGAGGTCTCTCTGGCTACAACCTCATGAGGCCAAGCCCAGGTCTGACCCCAGCATGGCTGGCAGGGTCTCCCTTCACACAAGTGCAGTAAAACCGTCCCACTGGTTCAGGAGAAAAGCAGGAGGTGGACGGAGGGCACTGCAGGTACAGCTGCACAGCAGGTTAAGGTCCACATTGTGTCAGGGACATCAACAGTAAGGACCTAGATGCCAGCATATGCTTACAAGAGCCTTCCAGTGGTTCCCCCTGGGCACACACACACACCCCCCTTCTCTGCTATCTCTGCAGTCACGCTGACAAGCCTGTGCCTGCACACAGAATAACCTCTTTTTGCCCTGCAGACATCCTGGTGGTGTTTCAAATCAGACCGTTATGCCTTTACCCCACACCTAAGTATTAAACTGTTCTGCATGTTCTGACGTCTCCTCCCAGTTAGACCTTCCTCCTTACAAAGTATGTTTTTCATTTTATCTAATTTAATCTTTCTATTCCTTATTGAATTCCCTGACCTAATAAGGCAGCAGTACCTTAGAAAGCAAAGAACAGCAAATGACACCTAAATAATACTACTATTTTATCCAGGAGAACTGAAACACAGAGGAAATACTTGAAGACGATGAGAAGAATGTCTAAAGCTGTCTCTGCACAGAGTCACATATTACACGTCAAACACCTTGGACAGCATGCCCTGTGCTGGGGAGTAGGAGGACATTCTCCTGGATCAGCTGCAAACCCTGTGCTAAGGGGTAGGAGGACATTCTCCTGGATCAGCTGCAGTCAGAAGCATCCCCTACCAGCTTGGGCACTAGTACTGACAGATAGTACATGATGGTCCTTAGTGTTAACATAGCTGGTGTGGGATTGGAGTGAGGGATAGGAAACCCAGTTCAGTATTATTCAGTTGCTCTTGGATATAAGCCAATAGAAATAACTCATTGCTTATCTCATGGCAAAAACCACACCACTGTGCACTAACCCTATCCTTATCTCAGTGATTACACAAGGCCAGAAAACCAGAGAAGAAACTCAGCTACAATTATTTGACATCTAAAGGCCCTTGCAAGCTGTATTTGATGATCACTGTCCCCTTAATACCTTTTGTGATTATTAGCTATGGTTGTTGATTTGTTGCTGTTACTCAGACTAATAGATAGCACAAAGTATTTTATCTCTTCAGCCAGAACTGGAAACCACTCAGATGTAGTTTTAAGAGATCAGAGGTACATTGCAGCATGGCAAAACACCAAGCTGCTGAAAGAAGAGTTGTTGGGAGAGAGGGAGAGCCCCAGCAGTGACAGGGTGCCATTATCCCTGCTGATGCCCATAACACAGCTCAGCTTCCACTACCAACCCCAAATTTTGCGTTACATTGACAGGCTTGGGTCCTGCTGGAACCAATACAGAGTCTAACCACTAGTCCAGGAAGATCTTAGTTTTAGGCAAATCAGATGCAGAACTCTCACATGGTATGCGACACGATGGCCACCAAGCTCTCAAACCTGGCTGGACATCAGTGCCTACATGTAACAAAGTACAAACCCCACCACAGATTAAAAGACATTTAGAAAGAGATATTTAAGAACTATCTGCTGTGCTTCAACATATTTTTTATATCCAACATCTTTGGATTTTTTTTAATTATCTTTATTAAGCAATTTGGATTCATGACAAATTTTGAAATAGAGATGTTTTCTGCAGAAACGTCAACAGTGAAGCTCACGCAGTTCCTGGTGTTGGAGCTGACTGTGGGTAACAGTGTACGAAGTTACAGGACAGGCTATAAAGACTTAAATATGAATGAATTATTCATGAATAAACCTGCCATCTTAAGCCTCAGGAAGTCCTCTATTAGTGCAAGTGAGCCCTGCGCAGCCACCTGGGAACAGATAACTGAGACTGAGATCTGTATTCAAAAGAATTTGACAGACTTTTGCAACACTGCACAGTACATGGTTTCTGTGCATCCTAGCAGGCACGCCCCCTTCTTCCTCTCTAAATAATGGCCATATACATTAATCTGATTCAATCCTTTCTGTGATATGCAATGCACTTATCTCACTGTGGGTATTAGTGGCTCAGGCTGCCATTCTGTATCACATTCTGTAAGGCTCTCACCAATACGGGATTTAGGTACAGGGTGAGATGCTGGCAGTGGGGCTGTGACTTGAGCAAGCCCAGGGAAGGGCAGCATTGGACCTTCTCTGTGTTTTACATTCTCTTCTGCAGAAAATATCAAACAGGATTTCACTGGAGGAAGGACAATTATTTTTCAGGTACCACATGAAAGAAATATCAGTCTGGTCTGCACTAGATTATGTGGGACAATATGCAATACTTGCTAGCAAGTTATGGCATTGATTCATTCCTTGTATTGAATTTGTTCACAGTAATGAATGAATTACTTGTTACCCGAAGGCCCCTGTCTTTTCTCTCACCTTTACTGATTAATGGTTTATAATGTTGAAACTATCTGCAAAAAGTGATTAATGTAACTTACTTTCTAGTCTTAAAAACAGTGTAAGCAATTAGGGTTCCTACAGCAAGCCTCTGCCTAGCAGGGATAGAAACTGCTGGAACTGGGTAGCATTATCTGAGCCATTAGCCTATATTTCAGAGCAGAAAACAGTAAAAGGGTGCATCGACACTAAACTGAAGCACATTAATCTCTCAAAATCACTCTGTAAAACATGGAGGATGGACTAAGAAGAATTAATGGCTACTACAAAATCTTTTTATAAGCTTTAGAAGTGGTGCATGGAAATAAGCAGGAGAGTGGGATTCTTAATCAAAAGCAATGGTATAATTCTTGGCTTCTGCAAGAGAAGCAAAGAATGAATAAAAACTTGCTGGGGTGGGAGGACAAATAAAGGTGAGCTGAACAAGACTTCTGGAGGTGCACAATGTAGCTGCAAAGGTAAAGATGAGATTGAAGGATACACCTTGAAGTAGATGAACACCACTCTTGAATAAAACACTGTAGTTCATTGGGTTGCAGTCTGTAACAGAGGTCTGTGTAACCCATTCTTTCACCTAAGCTCTATGCCATAGAGAAGTGGCAACAAACTCTCCAACAAATTCATAGATAACTGCATGGCAAAGCTGGCAGCTACTGGAAGAGCCTGAGTGAAGGCAGAGGGAGGGAGGGCAGTCAGAAAACCAAACCTGAGATAAAGGTGATCATTCCTGGAGCTCTTTAAAAGTCTGAAAACAGAAAAGAAGTTGCACTAAGAGGTGCTAAAATGGTTCACTCTAAAGCTGCTCCGTTTGCTCTCATTTGCAGAAGGGCAACAACCTACAGACATTTAATTCACGGATTCAGTAGGCACAGTGACATTGCTGAAAGCTCTGCTGTAGGTTAGGAAATAACAGCTTGCATCTAGGTAACACTTTCAAATGCGATTAACTTCAAGGACTATATGCTGTAATTGAAGGGTGATCATTTTTTATGCATTCCTGAACAGGGCTGGTTTTTCATTTTTCATAAATGGAGAAGGCAGAAAAAATTGTTTTGCTGCCTAGAATTCCAAAAGGACTTTAGAAAAAAGCAATACATTTGTACAGCAATAGCAATTAGCTGCACAGTCATTTCCATTCCTAATTGCAGATAATGAGGATGACAGTGGTCTCTGAACAAGAGCGTTCATGATTAATTGTAAGAGGAGTGAGAACAGCATAATGAAAGTGGCGCACACTTCCCTCTTCTATTAAGTTTCTCTCATGTGGGTTCTAACCCTCATGTCAGCTTTCAAACTCCATCACTCCACCTCAAGTGATGACTGAAAGCATTTGATATAGATACCAAACATTAAAGTTGCCTCAAAGTCAGGTTGGTCTGGGTTCCCCCAGGGGACCCAAAGCCCTGGGCACTTGGGGAGCTGATTCCAGCCTGGAGTCAGGAGACTTCTGCCACGGTTTCAGTCATGGGCTGTTCCTCTCGGTCTTCTAGATGCTTGCTAATGCAAACGCTTTCTAATAATGTTCTAGTTGTTTAGGGACCAGTTGCCTACAGTTCATACTGTGTGTAGGGAGTGGATATCAAGTTGGTGTTCTGGAAACCCTGAACCTGTGCTGCATGGAGCTTGTAATGCTACTGAGATAACCCCGGACGAAAGAGCATCAGTCTTGGTGAAATTCTCCAGAAAACCCTGGTGAAATTTGGGAAGCCCAGCCACGTAATGTGAATGTTTTGAAGAGCTGACATTTTACCTTCCAGTCTCTGCACACACACGCTGTCAGAGCAGGGCTGCAGAGCCAAGTGCTTTCCAAAAGCAAGCACAGAAAACAAAGGATTTAAGTGGGAAGAAGATATAGAAAAATGGTCTTTTTGTGGACAATACTGAATCTGGAAAAGACATGTTTTGATAGAGGCTGCAGTTACACTGGAAATGCTTCACCTAGACACTGTGTTAACTCCACTCTGAAGGAAATCTGTTGATTCAACAGCAGCAGACAAGCAGCAGCACACTGCCAGACAACAGGATGTCCTGTAGCACAGAGCTTGCCTTTCCTTCTCACTGACAGCAGCAAGCAATTCAGTGTAACCAGGCATTCTCCTACTCCATAAGTGCAGTTTGATAATGTGTCTGGCTGTCCAGAGGCTGCACTCCCCATGGGTTTCCCTGGGCTCTCAGTTATGGGGAGCATTCCAAAGAGCAGGAGAAGGGGACAGAATCACTTGGCAAGAGGCACTCAGGCACCTCAGGCTTCGTCCTGCAAAGTTTGCCCTACTGGGCCAGACAGATGTATCACTGCTTTGTGGACCCTCTGGAGAAGATAACCCAGCTGTGGCTAGTGTATGCCAGAAGCACAGGAACTGGGCTTGGGGTTTGCCCAACCAAAGCCCTCGGGAAACATGGGATGGGTGAACACTCCACAACATGATTCCATGGGTACCAGGACCTCTCTGTCCTTTTCTCCTCTCAGAAATCGGATCATCTCAGTGCTGCTTCTTCGCCTCTAAAGTTATGCATTTACAGGAACACCAGTTTCGGATTTTTATTCATTCTGCTTATGAATTATTACTCATTGAATAAAAACACATCTCCCAGGCTCTGTATGTGCCAGGAGAAGGAGGGCTACTGCCCAAAGGCTTCTCCTCCTCTGATAAATCTGCATTGTGATGCAGTTTAAAAACAGTAACAACAACAAAAAAAAATCAATCCCGTGCCTGCAGGAAATAAAAGTTCTAGCCAACTCTCACAGATGATATGAAAGAATAATGTAACCATTGTGGATCTAGAGTACAGTGCAAGACACTGCTCAGAACAGCAAGATTTTTGTTGATCTTTATTTCAATGAAAGTAAGTGCAAGCATACAATATAGAAAATCACCTCCCTGCAACAGCCTTATCTCCCTTGTGCTGTACATATAGCAGAAAAATTCTAATTCTAAATATATTTCCCTGACAGGGATTTCCAAATCCTCACAGGGTGAATTAGACATCAGTACAGTTAACTTCATTATATCAACATGAATAAATCCCACTGTTTCTCTAGCAAAACTAATTGGAGAATGGAAACATTTGGCACTTCTGCATTCAGTCAAGAAATGGCAACCTGAAATCTCACTTCTCTCACTGGCATGTGGGGCTTGCTGTAATATGTGCTATTTTCAGAAAATATAAGATTATTTATCAAAAACATGAGATGTAAGGTTAGAAAAATGTTTTCCAAACCAGCAGTTTCCTGAGGCCCAGACCTTTGTGCCTTACCAGGCGGTAACCACATCCATTTTGCTAGTTTAGGAGCTACCACATTACTAGGAAAAGTTATGAATCCAAGTCTGAGACAAATTACAGCATTGACCTCCACATGTAGGAATCCCACAGACTGAGAGATTTAAGAGTTACTGTAGTTGAGGCAGCAAATAAAGAAGGCTGGAGTACACCTTACAGTGGAGGTGGAGATCGTCACCACCAGCTAATAAGGTTACAGACACTAAAGGCAAATGGAAGAACCAAGTTGAAAGTCAAAGTGGGGAGCAGAAGGATGTGTTAGAGAACTACTGCTTGTGCACAGGAGCACTGGCTTCTTTGTCTGGTGGTGTGCTGCTGATGAAGGCAGCTCGGAGCACTGTGTGGGTGCTGAGGTGCTGGCACAGGGTGCCCAGAGAAGCTGTGGCTGCCCCATCCCTGGCAGTGTTCAAGGCCACGTTGGACACAGGGGCTTGGAGCAACCTGCTCTAGTGGAAGGTGCCCCTGCCCGTGGCAGGGGGTTGGAACTGGAGGAGCTTTAAGCTCCCTTCAAACCCAAACCAGGCTGCAGTTCGGCACACCGAAAGGGCAAGAAAAGTCCATTATCTGAGTCCAACATTTCACATCTACAAGGAGTTTCTAGTTAGAAATGTGTGCTTGTAATGAAATCACTTCCCGCTTTGGTAAAGCAGTTGCTAAGTAAGAAAGAAAGCCAGTGGTCTAAACAGCTGCAGGATCACACAGCACTAAGCAGAGTACTTAGCAGAAACTACATAAAACCATTAGTAGTGTTCAATACAAATAAAAAGCCCCTTTGTTATACTAAAATTGCATGCTTAACTGAGCTTCTTTTTTTTATTTTTAAAGATACCCAGGTCTAGTTGTGCTTCCTCCTCCCAAAAAATAGCCTCTCAAAGCTTACACACCTTCATATGGTTCTGCAGCTCTCATTGCTTTGAAAATGAAGTCTGTGACTTCAGTTACAACCTGAACACCCAACCCAGCTGAACTATGTCAAACTGAGAATGATTCCAGTGGAACAGATAATGAGACTCAACTGTTTCCTCAAAGACCTGATTTTGCTACACACATGTAAGGGAGCTGCCTGCCACTCTGACACATGGCCCTACAGTTCCATTAGCAGCTGATGCAGTTACTAATGAGGTCCTAAGCAAGGCATGCTACCTTACATTTGCAGTGACAGAGAGAGAAATGGTTTTGATTAGAATCACTAGTTCCTCAGGAGCTCTAAAATAGGGTTCTTCTGTATTGGACACAAAGGAAGGATCCTGAAGCCTAATGTTAGGCATGGCTCTAAAAGACGGAAGTAAAAGCAATGGTGACATTAAGCAACAAGGAGAGCAGCTACCTTAGGGACAAGAAGATGCACTTCCATACTTACTAATCACTCGTAACACACAGTGGAGACACAAACATAGTCTATCACATCAATTTTTTGTTTGGGATTCATTTTTCCTCTTTTGCCCATCAAAAATTTAGGCACTGAGTCTGAAGAATAGTCAGTGAAGAGCAATAAGCAATTTCTTTTCCTCTTTGACGGACTGATTTTCTTTTGGAGAGATGGAGCACTCCCCATTGACTGTAACTGGGCCTCAGAGTAAGAGCTCATCTCAACATCTACGTTTCAGCCAGCTGGAGGTAAAGGAAATGAATCATACCGTGGGCACTCATACGAGTACTACAGAGATAAAAAAGGAAAAGGAGCCAAATGGCTGCCACTCAGAGGTAATAATCATTTGGGGGCTGCTGCAGCTGCACACTTTATGTTTAAGTGATAGACACTTGTGTGAAATTAGTACCTAACATTCAAATGCAAGCTGGAGTGGGTTATACCTCCCAGCTGCTACTGCCAATATGAGTTTGGACTAGAAGGGTTAACTCTTGTATAAAACCATGTTCAAATAGGGTCAGGAGATCAAAAAGCCCTCAGGTCTATGTTTAAAGGACACTTACTATAAAAGACAGGAAAAGACATGGCACTGGGATGGGTGCAGGCAACTGCACCAGCGCTTTGTATTTTGCGCTTCCCAAGGGGGACCAGTTCCCAGGTTTCCTGGCATGTCAGTGGCAAAGCAGCCCTGGGAACTGCAGGTGGTGGCAAGCCCTGCTCTGGGGGAAGCAGGGCCAGGTAGAGCACCCCAACTTCCACCCACTGGGCTATAAGGAGAGCACCTGGAAAGGGTCATCTGTGCACATTTCACCATTTTAATATGTAATGATGAGTTGCTATAAAGAGGTGTGAAAGAGATGTAAAAAAAATTACTACAAACAAAAAATCCTAAAAACTCCAGTAACACTGAACCAAAACGACCGCTACTTGGGCAGTGGAAATTAAGCTCAACTAGCATTCAAAATACTGGAAAAAAGGTCTATTTTATCCACCAGGATTATCAGAATTAATGCATTAACTCTAAATATATCCCCAAAAAACCATTAACTCTTGCTTTACCACACAGGCTCTGTCCCTCTTTACCAAGTTCTCCAGTTCTGGCCAGTGAAGCATGACCAAAACCACGGAGTAGCTACCCCATCTTTATCCTCCAGTCTCTTTCTCCCGTACAAGCTCCATCTCATGGGCTTTTCAGGCTTAGGAAGGCTGGTAAGCAATGGAGACTCGCTCCCCCTCCCAGGGGACAAATGAAAGGACAGAACAAACGAAAGGACAGAGAAAGGGCAGATGAAGCTGACCTAGTCCACAGCCTTTACTTGTTACCGATGATCTTTCACCATGGGAACTTTGAAAGAAGCCATACAGTCTCCAGTTAACTGTATGTCCTCTCTTGCTACTCCTCCAGATTGTCAAAGACACAAAAACAACGTTGTTTGAAAAACAATGAGGTGGTTGGTGACAGCC